>NC_029786.2:91283036-91299261 GCF_000816755.2 Arachis ipaensis
AGGACTCCCTTGTGTTTAAAACTCAAGGATCTCCCTCTGCAACCATGGAGAGGAAGCATGAAAAGCTTCTCTCAAAGCAGAGTCAACCCTAGCCCCCACAGTCAAACTCTAAGTTTGGTGTTGGGAGGCCACAACCAAACTCTAAGTTTGGTGTTGAACTCCCATATCCAAACTCTAAGTTTGGTGTTGGAGAGTTTCAACAATGCTCTAAACATCTGTGAGGCTCCATGAGAGCCCACTGTCAAGCTACTGACATTAAAGAAGCGCTTGTTGGGAGGCAACCCAATGTTTATTTATCTAATTTTTATTTTCATTATTTTTCATGTCTTTATAGGTTCATAATCATGTGGAGTCACAAAATAAATAGAAAAATTGAAAACAGAATCAAAAACAGTAGAAGAAAAATCTCACCCTGGAGGAGCATCTGTCTGGCGTTCAGCGCCAGAACAGAGCATGGTTCTGGCACTGAACGCCCAAAATGGGCAGCTTCTGGGCGCTGAACGCCAGAACAGGCATGGTTCTGGCGTTCAACGCCAGAAATGGCACACAAATGGGCGTTGAACGCCCAAAATGGCCACCGACCTGGCGCTGAACACCCAGAGTTGTGTGCAAAGGCATTTTTACATGCCTAATGGGTGCAGGGATGTAAATCCTTGAACACCTCAGGATCTGTGGACCCCACAGGAGAAGCCTATGATCCTGAGAACCCTGCAATAGCAGAGGTAAATTATTTAGGTGAACCTTATGGAAACACCTATAACTCATCATGGAGAAATCATCCAAATTTCTCATGGAAGGATCAAAAGCCTCAACAAGGCTTTAATAATGGTGGAAGAAACAAATTTAACAATAATAAACCTTTTCCATCATCCACTCAGCAACAGACAGAGAACTCTGATAAAAATGCTTCTAATTTAGCTAATCTAGTCTCACTCAAAGTGGATTTTCTGGAGCTACAGAACTCGAAATGGCGCGCTTCCAATTGCGTTGGAAAGTAGACATCCAGGGCTTTCCAGAAATATATAATAGTCCATACTTTGGCTAAGAATAGACGACGTAAACTGGCGTTCAACGCCAGCTTTCTGCCCAAATCTGGCGTCCAGCGCCAGAAAAGGAGCCAAAACCAGAGTTGAACGCCCAAACTGACACAAAAGCTGGCATTCAACTCCAAGAAGGACCTCTACACGTGCAACACTCAAGCTCAGCCCAAGCACACACCAAGTGGGCCCCGGAAGTGGATTTATGCATCAATTACTTACTTCTGTAAACCCTAGTAGCTAGTTTATTATAAATAGGACCTTTCACTATTGTATTAGATGTCTTTTTGACCATCTTTGAATCTGTTGATCATCTTTGGACGCCTGGTTCTTAGATCAGAGGGGCTGGCCATTCGACCATGCCTGGACCTTTCACTTATGTATTTTTAACGGTAGAGTTTCTACACTCCATAGATTAAGGTGTGGAGCTCTGCTGTTCCTCAAAGATTAATGCAAAGTACTACTGTTTTCTATTCAATTCATCTTGTTTCGCTTCTAAGATATTCATTCGTACTTCAATCTGAATGTGATGAACGTGTCAATCATCATCATTCCCTATGAACGCGTGCCTGACAACCACTTCCGTTCTACCTTCGACTGAATGAGTATCTCTTAGATCTCCTAACCAGAATCTTCGTGGTGTAAGCTAGAATGATGGCGGCATTCAAGAGAATCCGGAAAGTCTAAACCTTGTCTGTGGTATTCCGAGTAGGATTCAATGATTGAATGACTGTGACGATCTTCAAACTCGCGAGTGTTGGGCGTAGTGACAGACGCAAAAGGAGGGTGAATCCTATTCCAGCATGATCGGGAACCGACAGATGAATAGCCGTGCCGTGACAGGGTGCGTTGATCATTTTCACTGAGAGGATAAGATGAAGCCATTGACAAGGGTGATACCTCCAGACGGTTAGCCGTGCCGTGACAGGGCATTGGATCATTTTCCCGAGAGATGACCGAAAGTAGCCATTGACAGTGGTGATGTATCACATAAAGCCAGCCATGGAAAGGAGTAAGACTGATTGGATGAAGATAGCAGGAAAGCAGAGGTTCAGAGGAACGAAAGCATCTCCATTCTCTTATCTGAAATTCTCACCAATGAATTACATAAGTATTTCTATCCCTTCTTTTATATATTAATTTCGAAAACCCCATAACCATTTGATATCCGCCTGACTGAGATTTACAAGGTGACCATAGCTTGCTTCATACCAACAATCTCCGTGGGATTCGACCCTTACTCACGTAAGGTATTACTTGGACGACCCAGTGCACTTGCTGGTCAGTTACACGGAGTTGTGAACCATGGTCTTGGCATCATGTTTTTTGCGCCATTTCCAGGGAAAGAAAGAACAATGAATTTTACATAATTAAAGTGTAATCACGATTCCACGTACCAGTCGTCCAAGTAATAAACCTTACGTGAGTAAGGGTCAATCCCACGGAGATTGTCGGCTTGAAGCAAGCTATGGTCACCTTGTAAATCTCAGTCAGGCAGATTCAATTGGTTATGGAGATTTGATGATTAAAATATAATTAAAATATAAAATAGGATAGAGATACTTATGTAATTCATTGGTGAGAATTTCAGATAAGCGTATGGAGATGCTTTTATTCCTTCTGAACCTCTGCTTTCCTACTGCTTTCATCCAATCACTCATACTCCTTTCCATGGCAAGCTGTATGTTGGGCATCACCGTTGTCAATGGTTACATCCCGTCCTCTCAGTGAAAATGGTCCAAAATGCGCTGTCACCACACGGCTAATCATCTGTCGGTTCTCGATCCTACTGGAATAGGATTCAGTAATCCTTTTGCGTCTGTCACTACGCCCAGCACTCGCGAGTTTGAAGCTCGTCACAGCCATCCCTTCCCAGATCCTACTCAAAATACCACAGACAATGTTTAGACTTTCCGGATCTCAAAAATGGCCGCCAATAATGCTAGCCTATACCACGAAGACTCTGATCGTAGATCAGGAGGCCAAGAGATACACATTCAAACTTGTTTGCATGTAGAACGGAAGTGGTTGTCAGGAACGCGTTCATAAGTGAGAATGATGATGAGCGTCACATAATCATCACATTCATCATGTACTTGTATGCGAATGAATATCTTAGAGAAGAAATAGGCTTGAATTGAATGGAAAAATAATAGTACTTTGCATTAATTCATGAGGAACAGTAGAGTTCCACACCTTAATCTATGGTGTGTAGAAACTCTATCGTTGAAAATACATAAGTGATGAAGGTCCAGGCATGGCCAAATGGCCAGCCTCTATGAACGTGATCAAAGGATCAAAAGATAATCCAAAGATGTCTAATACAATAGTAAAATGTCCTATTTATACTAAACTAGTTACTAGGGTTACAGAAATAAGTAAATGATGCAGAAATCCACTTCCAGGCCCACTTGCTGTGTGCTTGGGCTGAGCATTGAAGCTTTCACATGTAGAGGTCTTCCTTGGAGTTGAACGCCAGTTTGTAACTTGTTTCTGGCGTTTAACTCTGCTTTGCAACTTGTTTCTGGCGTTTAACGCCAGAATAGGGCAGAAAGCTGGCGTTAAACGCCAGTTTGTGTCATCTAAACTCGGGCAAAGTATGGACTATTATATATTTCTGAAAATCCCTGGATGTCTAATTTCCAACGCAATTAAGAGCGCGCAATTTGGGTTTCTGTAGCTCCAGAAAATCCATTTTGAGTGCAGGGAGGTCAGAATCTAACAGCATCTGCAATCCTTCTTTAGCCTCTGAATTAGATTTTTGCTCAAGTCCCTCAATTTCAGCCAGAAATTACTTGAAATCATAGAAAAACATACAAACTCATAGTAAAGTCCAGAAATGTGATTTTTAATTAAAAACTAATAAAAATATACTAAAAACTAATTAAATCATACTAAAAACTATGTAAAAACAATGCCAAAAAGCGTATAAATTATCCGCTCATCACCATTGGGAAAGTTGGTAAAAGCTTTTCATCTTATATAAATGATGTCCTTCTTGTAAATGGTTTGAAATATAATTTACTTAGTGTAAGCCAATTGTGTGATTTAGGATATGAAGTTATTTTTAGAAAGTTTATGTGCTTAGTTGTTTGTGAAAAAACTGGGGACATTTTGTTTGAGGCTAAAAGGTGCAATAATGTGTATGGATTGACTCTTGAGGACTTGAAAGAACAAAATATAACATGTTTTATTTCTCTTGAATCTGAAAAATGGCTATGGCATAGAAAGTTGGGTCATGCTAGCATGTACCAAATTTCTAAGCTAGTCAAGAAAAATTTGGTTAGAGGAATTCCAAATATCAAATTTGATAAGGATCTTACTTGTGATGCTTGCCAATTAGGCAAACAAGTAAAATCTTCTTTTAAACCAAAAGATGGAATCTCAACCAAAAGGCCATTAGAGATGTTACACGTTGATCTTTTTGGTCCAACAAGAACTCAAAGTTTAGGAGGTAAACACTATGGTCTAGTGGTGATAGATGATTACTCTAGATTTGGTTGGGTACTTTTTCTTGCTCATAAAAATGATGCTTTCCATGCTTTCTCAACCCTTTGTAAAAAAATTCAGAATGAAAAAGATTTAAAAATTGCCCATTTGAGAAGTGATCACGGAAGAGAATTTGAAAACCAAGACTTTGAAAAATTTTGTGATGACTTTGGAATTGCTCATAACTTTTCATGCCCTAGAACCCCTCAACAAAATGGGGTGGTTGAGAGAAGGAATGGAAGCCTTCAAGAGATGACTAGGGCCATGCTTTGTGAGAATGAGATTCCAAAATTTTTATGGGCTTGTTACATTTTGAATAGGACCGTTATTAGAAAAGGGTTGAAGAAAACACCTTATGAGCTATGGAAAGGAACCCCTCCAAATCTTAAGTATTTTCATATTTTTGGATGCAAATACTTTATTCTTAACAGTAAAGAATACCTTGGTAAATTTGATCCAAAATCCTATGAAGGGATGTTTGTTGGATACTCCACCACTAGCAAGGCCTATAGGATTTATCTCAAGGAACATAGGACCATAGAGGAATCCATACATGTCTCTTTTTGTGATTCTAATTCAATTTCCAGTGCTGTGATTGAAGATGACACAGAATTTGAAGATATTGTCAACAAGGAAACCAGTGAAGAAAATCCCAAGTCTGCCCAAAATGAAGAATCTGTCAGTCCAGTTTTGTCTCGTCAGAATGGAGGAGACATTTCTATTTTGTCTCCTGAGCCAGCAAGAGAATCTGAAACAGTAAAACCCACTGAAACTCATCAAAGCTCAACATCATTCCGGAAGCCTAGAGAATGGAAGTCCATGAGGAGTTATCCTCATGACTTCATCATTGATGATCCTTCTTAAGGTGTAACAACAAGATCCTCAACCAAAAGGTAATCCGAACCAAGCAATTTTGCCCTCTTGTCACAAATGGAGTCCAACAATGTAAAACAAGCTCTTGAAGATCCATCATGGGTCAAAGCCATGCAAGAGGAGCTTGCCCAATTTGACAAGAATGAGGTTTGGACACTAGTACCTCATCCGGATGGTAAGAAAGTTACGGGCACTAAGTGGGTGTTCAAAAATAAATTAGGTGAGGATGGAAAAGTTGTTCGTAACAAGGCTAGATTAGTGGCCCAAGGTTACGATCAAGAAGAGGGTATAGATTTTGATGAGTCTTTTGCTCCGGTAGCAAGAATGGAAGCAATTAGGTTGCTTCTTGCCTATGCTGCCCACAAGGGTTTTAAAATGTTTCAAATGGATGTAAAATGTACTTTTCTAAATGGCTTTATTGATAGAGAATTGTTTGTGGCACAACCCCCTGGTTTTGAAGATAAAGAATTTCCAAACCATGTTTTTAAACTCTCAAAGGCTCTTTATGGCCTTAGACAAGCTCCAAGAGCTTGGTATGAAAGGCTTAGTGCCTTCTTGTTGGAAAATCAATTTCAAAGGGGTACCACTGGCACTACTTTATTTATTAAAGCATCTAATGATGATATTCTCCTAGTTCAAGTTTATGTGGATGACATTGTGTTTGGATCGGCCAATGAGTCCTTGTGTGAAGAGTTTGGAAAACTCATGACTAGTGAGTTTGAGATGAGTTTAATGGGAGAGCTAACTTTCTTTCTTGGCCTCCAAATTAAACAAACTCCTAGTGGTACCTTTATTCACCAAGGAAAGTATGCACTAGAACTAATAAAAAATTTTGGCCTAGAAAACTCTAAACCAATGGGAACACCAATGCATCCAAACGCTAAATTTGAAAAAGATGATAATGGAAAAGATGTGGATGAAACACGGTATAGAGGAATGATAGGATCTCTCATGTACCTTACCTCCTCTAGACCGGATATTGTTCAAAGTGTGGGTGTATGCTCAAGATTTTAATCCCACCCAAAAGAATCCCATCTTTCATTCGTTAAGCGCATCATTAGATACATTAAGGGCACAAGTGATTATGGTTTGTGGTATCTTAAATCTGATAACTTTTGTGCAGTAGGGTTTTGTGATGCAGATTATGCGGGAGATAGGGTGGATAGATAGAGCACATCCGGCATGTGTTGCTTCCTTGGAAGCTCACTCAACATGTGGTCAAGAAAAAAGCAAGCCACAGTGGCTCTATCCACAGCTGAAGCTGAATATATTTCTGCATCTGCATGTTGTTCACAATTAATTTGGTTAAAAACGCAGTTGGAAGATTACAAATTAAAGATCAATAGTATACCCTTATTTTGTGATAATATGAGTGCTATAAACATTTCTAAAAATCCTGTTCTGCACTCAAGAACCAAGCACATTGAAATTAAATATCATTTTATTAGAGAACATGTGCAAAAGGGTACTATTGATATTCAATTTGTAAAATCTAAAGACCAACTTGCTGACATTTTTACAAAACCCCTCTGTGAAGACAGATTCTGCACTTTGAGAAAAAGTTTGGAAATGATTGATTTAAGTTCTATTGATAACTTGTAAAATTTTTTTATTCTGCTCAGTTTTGTCTCATAGGAAAGCAGGAGATAAAAATCAGGGTGTGTTGAGAGGGCTATGATTAAGGGGGAGACTGCGCAGAAATTAATTCTTTTGGGCCCCACCTAACTTCTTTGACCCCACTCTGACCGTTTTGTTAGTTCCTCTTTGTGTAGATCACAATCTCTTTTTGTTGTCTCATCAAATCTTGTTCGAAGAGGATATTGTCAAATCAAATCTTTTCCCTCCACTAATCCCTTGTAAACTCCCTCTAATTCTCTCTCCACTCAATATTTAATGTGTCCCTAACCTCCCTCTTCCCCCACTCAATTCGGTTCTCTTCAACTCTTCCTCTTCCACTTCTCCATTTTCTTTATCATGAAAAAGAAAACCGCCCCTAGAAAAAGTGAAAGACTCCTCTTCTCCCAAAAACCTTCCACACCTCAAACCCACACCCACATACACATTCATTCTACCTCTTCATCCTCTCCCTCACCACCATCTAAACACACAGACACCATAAGGAGAAAAGTAATTGCAACGAAGACATCTTCAAGGAAAAAGAAGGAGAAGGTTCCCATGGCTGAAGAAGAAGAATCACACACTTCACCTCTTTCATCACCGCCGCAATCACCACCAAAGAAGACCACACCCGGACGCAGTACCCAGAAGACGAAAGGATTCGTGTTGCACAACACCAGGGAGCCAACAAACTTGGAGTCATTGGACTTCAAAAACAAGTTCAACAAATCCCATTCACACTTTGATCCCGCCAGGTTCAACTCATGTGCCTCCTATGAGTTTTACAAGGAGGTATTGGAAAAACGCCACCTTTGTGCCACCTATCTAGTCAATCTCGACTCACTCACAAACAAAGGGATCAACCTTTCCCCTCTGTTTGACCTTCTTCAATGGACACCACTGCTCCATATTCAAAAACCGGTCTACCCCGGTTTGGTACGTGAGTTTTATGCCAACATTCGGCTGATCGATGGCACCATCCACTCCTATGTTAAGAAGGTTTACATGACTCTGAACACTGAGACAATTGGAACTGCTCTAGGCTATACAGATGAGGGGCCAAGAGCGTATATGTCTGAGAAGTGGGACTTCCAGGTTGGAGTCACATACAAGATTGCCCTGCAACACATTTATGAAAACTTATCTGGCTTGGACGGCACCATTCCGACTCACAAGGCACTCGGCCCTACAAACTCCCTGCTCCATAGGATCATCACTCATATCCTAACCCCTCAAAGTGGTTCACATAACAGAGTAACTGTTTCTGACTCTCTCATACTTTTTTCTCTTGTTACTTCTACTCCTATCTTATTTGGTTACCTTATGATAAGACACGTGTATGAATCAGTCAAGAGTACCAAAAAGGCGAATCTGCCTTATGGCATATTTTTAACAAGTATTTTTGAATATTTTAAAATTGATCTCACAAATGAAGCTGTAGAAAATAAGGTATCTATGATAAAAGGAGGAGGATCTATGAAGGGAACCAAGGGGAAGAAATCAGTAGATTCGGATAGCGACTTTGAGAGCAGGCCACCTGAGCATTCCAAGACAGCCGAATCCATGAGAGACATCCTTACTGAGTTCTCTAATATGTCTAAGCTAATGGTGGATTCCTATAAGGCTGCGCAAAAACAAGCATTTGAAAATGAAAGATCTTGGGGGAAGTGCCAAGAGAGGGTAGGCCTGATGCTGTAGAACCTTAAGGAGGAGATGGGTCCTGCCAGTGATGTTGAGGCGGATGAATCTGAGTTCCACTTATCTTATGATTAATCACTGTTTCTTTTTCTTTTGTTGATATTTGGCTTGTTTCGGCTCAATATGATACTATAGTAGTTTGCTTTGACACTCTAGACCTATAACACTGTGATACACTCTTGATATTTTGGGTATACTTTGGATATTTTGTTCTCTATGTCATCTTTTGCAGGTGCCCTTTGATGCAAAAAGGGGGAGAAATGACTGAAAAATTGAAATTAAGAAAACAGGGGATGAAATCCTTTTGTGGATTCATGATCACCCTTGTTTCAATCACTCTTTATGGTGATAAGCCTGATTGTGATGCATATGTTTATCTTGTAGATATGCATGCTGTGTTTTGGATTAGAAATATGCATTTGATTTATCTTGTGAATACATGTGGTTTACCTTGGTGAATATGTTTGTTGTTCTGGATCAGGAATACTTTATTTTTGGCAGTTCCTTTTAAACTGTGATATGTAAATAAATTCTGATAGCTGCTATGTTTTGAGATGATCATTAAAAATATTCTCCTTGCTCTGATTATTTTGCTCTGATATATTTTTTCGGAAAATATTTTTTAATAGATTGAATAGCAACCTCTTGGAACATCAAAAATATTTTTTGGTTGATATGTACTCAATTGCTTTGTATGTGTTTGAGCAGAAAATCATTTATATGATAGCAAAGGAGTTTTATTTGTCATTCAATTCTGCTCATAAATCAAGCCATTCAACATTCTACAACAAATATGTTGAATAACATTGTTGCCTTAGGCTTAATAAAAATTGTTACAGGTATAAAGCTTTCCTTGGAAAAATAGCATATATTGAGGGGGAGCCATGTAACAATTAGAAAGGAAGAAATTCAAATATTCAAAGGGAGTACTTTATACTCTAATCTGTACACTACAAGAAAAAGGCGTATATGTAACAAAAAATATTGTTACAAAATGTCGATATTTTGACACAAAAGTTTTTTGTAACAAAAAAAGGGTCAATTGCAGTAAGTCCCGTTACAAAAAGTTTTTGTAACGAAAAATGGAACTGTTACAATTCAATACCATATTTTGTAACAATTTTTTCTGATACAAAAAACCAGAAGCCGTTACAAAACTGGTAACAAATTTTGATCTTGAAGGTATTTTTCGTGACAGTAAATTTTTTTCCTATCAAAAAAATTTGTTACAAAATGTAACATGATTTGGTAACATTTTTTTTTCTTCAGTTACGAAAGCGAATAAGTTATTTTGTAACTATTTTATTTTTATTACAAATTACGTGCATAATTTAGTAAATTAGTTTTTAAATTAACTAATATAATAACGCTTTTAATAAGCTAGTTTACATCTATTTAATATGCAAAAACATACATAAGTCAAACAAGATCCTTCTAGCTAAAATTGTCTTGAAACAAAATAACATTAGCTAGTGAGTACATGGATTAGTTCAACCAAAACATAAAAGTTCTAACGGATTAGTTCAACCAAAACATAAAAGTTCTAACATAGATTAGTGTCTCTATGCATCAAAACATTCTTGAGCCCTCAAGGTTGCATATGGTCACCCTTTCAGCACTCCTATAAATAAGAAAAACCGAAACCAAAAAGTTAGAAACAAGATATAACACTATCTATAATTTTTCCACTAAGTTTTATCCAAACTGTTTATAAAAAATTCGACAGAACCTCCCCTAAAAATTGGATATTTCCACCGTTCATGGTTCCAACAAACACAACCAATATGCAACTTATGTCTCAGCCATACCCAACCAAATTTATCAAAGCAATCAATAGGACATTTGTCATTTTTCAACCATGACACAAGTAAAATGTGATAAAGAGATCCATATACAAATTAAAGTATACTAATATAAAATGGGAATCATCTACAAAAATATATTAAAAACATAAGCAACTTTAGGAGTACCTTTAGGGTCTAGTTTGTTTCATTGTCAAAGCGCGCTATGAGAGAGTTGACAACAGCTTGTTGAGATTCCAATTGAGCTTTCATTTGAGCTAATTCTTCCTCTTGCCATGTTCGTTGCTCTTCAAGTTTTTCTTTGAGTACATCTATTTCCTTTGTTAGCTCCTCACGGTCTTGCATTGCCTCTTGAAGTTGTGCTTGAATCCTTAACTTAGACTTTGAAGCCTTTATGCCATAACTTGCACCACTTTTGTCACCTCTCACAATTAGAAAAGCTTCATTTGGAGTGAGAGGATTTTCCAAATCATAGGAGTCATCAAGCATAGTGCTAATGTCATCCTACACAATCCAATTTGTAATTTGAAAATGGAGATAATATTTAACTTCCATGCAACAAAAAGAGGAAAAGCTTAAGAATGTTACATCAATTTGTTTAGCTTTTTCATTCACCCATTCTCCATTACTCTTTTGATGAGTAATTTGCCATAATTCTTGAATGTCAGGCTCGACACCGGTTCTAGGATGGCGCTGCAAATTTTTTGGAAGTGTAAAATATAGCATGTAGTTAAGTGTAAACATGATATAGCAAAAAATAGAAGACCAAATTAAAACTTTAAGACTATTTACCCGATCACGTCTAACAACTTGAAATGTCCTTCGACCAACAATATGGGGTACAACATGATGCTTTCTATTATCTTTGTTTCTTAAACTTTTTTCCTATAGAAGACCAAACTCACAAAAGACAAAAGGAGGTCAGCTATAATAATTTGCATTGACCTAAAATAGCAAAACAACATAAAAAAAACCTCAATGGTTGTCACAATGAAAATTTTAAACCTGAAAAGAAGGACTTCCAAGTAGGACACCAAAGTCTCCCATGTCTCCGGTAGAACATTGTTTGGTGGATTTTGAAGGCGCTCCTCATCAGTTTGATACAACTCATAGTGCTCACGCAATCTTGAGCGCCAACTTCGATAACATATGTTAGCCTTAGCTAAAATCATATTGCGCATTACTTGTGTATCAGCTATATCAAACTTTTCCTACAAATGATTTGTCAAAGTTAGTTAGCAGAAATAACTTCTATAATAAACTGAATAATAGAAAATATAAATATCTATTACTAAAACGATGTCGCATATTTTTTGCTTGACATCATCTCCAACTTGGCTCCATTTCTCTACATCCAAAGGAGCATTTTGTCTTGTAACGATACCCACTTCAGATGCAAACAGATCAGCATGGATGCCATTAGGAGCTAAGTTCTCCAAAGAGATCGGCAATTCCAATTTCCCATTTGTCTTTGTTTTGATAACCCTATTTGTTGCAATCCTACGCGAAGGTCCCCTTTTACCAATACGCCTATCAACAGGGGCAGTGGGTGGTGCTGAAGTAGTGTCTGCCGGGGCTGGGACAGATGCTGCAGGGGCTGCAGGAGCTGGGATAGGTGCTGCAGGGGCTGCCGGGGCTGGGACAGGGGCTGCAGGGGCTGAGATAGGTGCGGCAGGGGCTGGGGCGGGGGCAGGGGCACGCGCTGCAGGGGCCGTGGCAGGTGCTCGTGGTGTATAACCAGATGCAGCAGCCCTTGTCAATCTCCGTGTAGCCATTATGTTACGCAATCTACAATAAAGTTAACAGAGATAAAATTAGAAAAATAAAATAAAAAAATAGCAAAATCGTTTAATATACAATTACACAAAGGAAAGCACATCAATAAAAGTTGGTACTTGATTCAAAATATATTATAGATTTCAAAAAAGTTAAACAAGTGGAATAAAGATTGAAGAACTTAGCAAATGCAAATATGATGTAATTCATAAAGTTTAACTACTTTAAAGGCAATCACCATTCCTATACAAAAAGTGGATAAAGTATATTCACAATCCTATACAAAAAATGGATAATTTACCTTTAGCAGAAACAGGAGACGAGCAGAGCAGACCGCCAGCAGACCAACGAAACACGGCTGAACCAGAAGAAATTGAAGACTGCAACACAACACCAGAAGAAGACCCTTTTTTAAAAATTCATCATTTCACTATCAAGCTAGAAGACAAACTTTTTAGTGCTAATAGAGGTTTCTTCTGCTTTATTATGTAACTCAGGTTTTCCAACTTTAGTATACAACCCTCAAGAAAGAAAAAAGAACAAATAGAACAACATATTAAATCATTTATTTTTACATAATTAGCATCAATTTTTCTCTTCTAAACCTACAATAAAACAGCAAGAATTACGTCCACAAAATTAATTTACAACAACTATATATTAAAAAAAATCATCACCTCTAGATTGAAGAATGGCAGAAGCAGATCCAAGTTCAGTTCTCAGCGACGAGTTGGGGCCGTTCCACCGTCGAAGACGCAGGCCACCGGCGAGGAGATGTGACCGCACGATCAGAGCTTCGGCACGAGCAGAGCTTCGGCAGGAACAGCGCACATCCAGCAGAGGACTCACCCACCAAGACGACCACAGATACGGTGGTAGCAGAAACAGAAGAGGCTAGACGCAGAGGTAGAGAAGGCGGAAGGCAGCGGAGCCAAGACGGCCACGCCGACAGAGACGGAGGTGAGGAGTGGCACCCACGAACCAGATTCGACCAGCGACTTGAGGACCACGACGCAGCCGGAGATGTCTCCGAGGGGCTACGCCGGTGACTCTTTCTCCCGCAAGCAGCTCCTTTTTCCCTCGCAGATAGGGTTTGTTGACGGCGCCATGGGTTGAGAGTTAATGAGTGTGAGGCTTCGAGTAAGGTGGGGGAATAGGGGAACCTTAGGGTTTTTTTACCATTTTACATTCACTAGCTATTAGCCCTTGGTTTTTTTATTTCTGAAACAAAATAAAATTATAAAAAAAAAATATAAAGACAATTTTTTTAATTCTTAAAGTTTTTAACATTTTGAAAAAAAAATGTATAAATTATACACATATTTTGTGACACAAAATAAAACTTGTTACAAACAATATTAAATTTCGTGACAAATTAATTTTTTGTTACAAATTAATTTAAGTTTTTCAGACAAAAAAATATTTTGTTATAAAACATTTGATTTTTTGAAACAAAAAAACTATTTTGTTACAAAATACTACAAATTTTTGCAATTACTTTATGTTTTGTTACAAAACATTTCAATATTTTGTAACAAAACACCGGTGCGTTACAAAAACTACCATCATTTGTAACAAAATAAAATGTATTGTTACAAAATATCTGGATGTTTTGTAACAACTTGTAATGTTGTTACAAAACATACTTTTTTTGTAACAATCAGCAACTATTAATACAAAAAAAAGGATTTTTTGTAACAATTTTTAATTTGATACAAAATTTTTGTTACAAATATTCCATTTTCTTGTAGTGGTAATTCCTTTCCATTTCAATTTTAATAATGTTTGTCATCAAGGGGGAGATTGATGAGTTTGGAAAACTCTAAATTTAATTTGATGATGAACAAACATTATTAATTTAATTAAATTACAAAATTACCAATTTGATTTTAATTCATATGTATTGATTGATAATTTTGTTTGTGCAGATTTTTCATGGGCTGAATAAAAAGAAAAGATCCAAAGCCCAGTATGAAATAAAAATTCAGCCTCATGCAAATTATGATATGAATGTTGGCTGAATTGTTTAGTTGCGCCAGATTCTATTCACATTATTATTAGCCCATATTTAACTAAAGATCCAATGCTTGGTCCGAAACCAATTGAGAAAGAGAAAGCAAATGCTTTGCTTCATTGCTTCCAACGGATCCTATTTTCATCATGTGATGGACTTCAAATTCATTTAACTTGAATTAAACTTACATTGGAAACATGAGAGAGAATTAGCTATTGATTTGATGGACATCATCAATGCTACACGCTACTTAATGCAAGGGAAGTGGAAATTTAATTTACTTTATCAAAACCCATTAGTTAGTGTTCAACTTTCTCTCTCCTCTCTTTCTCATCTTGCTTCTTCTCTTCGGTCATATCACAGAGAAAACCATGGAAGCTAAGCCTAGCCACCAAAAAGAAGGAGAAGCAAGTTACAAGACCATTGTAATGATGGCAAGAAAAAAAAAACAAAAAGTATGTTGTGGCTAAGATTTTCATCACTTATGGTAAGATTTGGTGAAGAGATCTTAGCTTCTCCATACCAAAAGAGGATGAAGAAGATATCGGTCAGAAGAAGAAGATCCTTAGAGGGATGGCTTGACTCTGATTTTGTTCAACCACCACAGGAGGTAGCTACAGTGGCTACGTGATGGAAGAGGCAGAGATTGGAGCAGATAAAGCTGTCATCATCAAGCATGCATCAAGGGATATGAGTTCATCTTGGAGTGCAAGGCAAGATGAAAGGCTCGGATTGATGATTTTTGGTGACCAAGGAAGAACCAGAGGTAATTGCATGTTGGTTATTGCATTCGGTTACTTCTCCTCTCTCTCTGGCCGAACCGGTTTGCATAAAGAAGATGATTAGCTTGGTTTGTTTGATTTCAACCGTGGAGGCTTCTCCCTATAAGTAAGGGTGAACAGTCAAGGCTTGAAGCAAGGAGTGAGAGTGCAAGGCACAGAGTTCTCATAGCTACCTAAGCTAACAGAAGTTCTTCTCCTTCAATGTTTTTATTTTGTAATTTTTCTGTTTAATTTTGTCTGTCTTGAATCTCATGGAAAAAGACAAACAGTGAGGTTTGTATGAAAAAGTCATAGAGCGGAAAAAGGCAGAGAGTGCAAAATTAAAAGAAAAAGCCATAGATGTCCTTAGAGGTCCTTTGTACATCTGTGTTGTGTTTCATAATTCTGTGGGAATCCCCTTGCAAGTTGGGTTAGCACTTAGCAGTTGAAAGCTTGGCAGTAACCAAGTCAAGTTCAGGATTGGGGTTTAGATTCTGGACTTGTCCCGGATAGGAAGGGTAGTTCCTAGGGAGAATTGGTGTTTGTAATCAAGGATGATTATAGTGAAATTCCATCATCATTGTGATGGAAACTGGATGTAGGATGCACTGCACTTAGCAGCTGAACTAGGATATATCTGGGTGTAATTTTCTCTCTCTTCTACTCCATTTCTGTTTCTACTGCACAGGAGATAAAACTGAAAAATATCTCGTGATGGGTCATGAGATAAAAAGAAAAAGTCTCGTGGCTAGGTACGAGACAAAAATCAAAAAGTCTCCTGAAGTTGTTTTAAAGACCAGCAAGTGTTATTAAGTGAAAAAGGGGCTAAGATTCAACCCTCCCTTCTCTTAGCCACTGAAACCATCAAAATCTAATTCCTTCTCTTCTTTCATACTCATCACTCCTTATATTTACTATATAAATCATTCACTTCACACATTTTCTTTATCTCTTCTTACCTAATCTCATATCTCTTTCTCTTTTTTCTTCTTCACTCTTGCTAATTTTTTGCACAACTAGAATTTAATTGATGACTGTAATTTTTTTTTAATTTATTAAACGTATATACTAGGTGATTGTGTGATTGTATTTATTATTTTTGTATTTTTTGTATAATTATATTTATTAGTTATATAGTATTTTTGTCGTATATATAAC
>NC_029786.2:91299317-91321187 GCF_000816755.2 Arachis ipaensis
AATA
Organism: Arachis ipaensis; assembly: GCF_000816755.2. NCBI lineage: Eukaryota > Viridiplantae > Streptophyta > Magnoliopsida > Fabales > Fabaceae > Arachis > Arachis ipaensis. The sequence continues at coordinate 91,299,322 of NC_029786.2, forward strand.
TAACATGTTAAATATATATATTATATAATATAATTAATTTAATTTTTCGTGCATCACACGAATCTTACTCTAGTTGAAATAAAGTATCAATATCTTTCCAATTCTAATAGGATGAAGACAAGCTTTATGTCTAAATTCAAAAGAAGACAGAGCTTGACATCTATTGCCTTAAAGGCTTAGATTGTATACGAGGCATTTGGATAAATAACCGTGCATCAATTTAGTAAATATGATTTCAGCAAAAGATATATTTAGAACTTTTCATGCAAAACTCTCTAACAAATATTTCTCATTTGAAAAATATGAGCTCACTCCGAAAGAAAAGAAAAGGAAAAAAAAAAGACACTAAAGGAACCTTTTTATTAAGAAAAACTACAAGCCACAAATAGCATCTACATAAATATCAACATAAAAGTTCATATAGCAACATCAAATCCACTAAAAAGACTAAACACAAAATACAATTCTAGAGGCTAGAGCAGATAACAAAGTAGTGGAACATCATATGCCAACATCTCAACGAACATTTGTTATCACCCTTTTGTATTTGTACCTCTTTGCAATCCAAAGATACACAAGGAAGTTGAGCAAGCTGAGGAGGGTCAAAAGCCAAAAGAAGTAATCAAGATGGCCCCTATTCAGATTGTCCGGTATCCAACCAAGCCTTCCATGACTTGTGGTAACTTTTGTCACAATGGTAACAAGAAAGGTACTAACATAATTTCCCAAGGCCATAGTTGTTAGTGACAGAGCCGAGCAGAGACTTCTCATAGCATCAGGTGCCTCACCATAAAAGAACTCCATCTGACCGATGTTCGTGAAGACTTCCGCAGCTCCGACGAGGAAATATTGCGGCACTTGCCAGAAGATCGACATGGGGATGGTCTCGAGATCATAGTAGTTGTTTTTCCGGACCATGTTGAGACGAACGACCTCTAGGATTCCGGCCACAATCATGGACACAATGGAGATGATGAGGCCAATGCCTATACGTTGAAGTTGCGTGAATCTACGTTCATGTCCAGTGAACTTCCTTGCGAATGGGACAATGATGCGGTCATAGACCGGTGCCCAAAAGATGACGCTCAGAGTGTCGAAAAGGGAGAGGGAGGCTGATGGAATCTTGAATTTTGGACCAATATGCTGGTCCATTGTGTTGCCTTGTAGAACAAACATGGTGTTCATTTGAGAGTACACAGTTGCAAAGGCAATAAGTGAAGCCCAAACTGGGAGCAAGCGAATCACGGATTTGAACTCTTCGACTTGTGTTACCGTGCAGAGCTTCCATGGATTCGGCAAATCCTTTAGGCGGTCGGAGTCTGTCTCTACTGCTGCCTTATCCAAACATCTGGAAAACATAAGAATAAAAGAAAAATTTAGAATGAAAGTGTAACCAGAAGATGCTATATGATGAAGTGCAGAATAGGAAAAAGACAAGCCCGCAATTTTACCTTTCTTCATCCCAGTTGAACTTTCGAAATCTAGATTCTATTACTGAGAATTCGACTTATTTGGCCCAGGGCAGAGCTAGCCTCAATGTGAAAGAGGGGCCAAAAAATAATTTTATATTTAGAATAAAATAAAATAAAATTTTATGTATAATTTATAGAGAAAATTGATGGTTGGGGGAGGCCATTTCCCCCCTTACTCTGTATGAGGCTCTGCTTCTGATTTGGCCTAACTCAACTAAGGTAAATTTGAACTTTGAACCTCTTAGTTTAGGAAACAAATAAAGTATTTACTATCTTAATTCTTAACTAATACTCCCTCTGACTAAAATAAGTGTCGCTTTCACTTTTTGTTCATTGAAAAATTAATGTATCTAGATAAGCCCATTGTCTAATTACATTAACTTTTCAATGAAGCACAAAAAATGAAAACGATACTTATTTTGAAATTGATGGAATACCATGTTGGTTACAACTAGTTTTTATCCCAATTAAACCGCCAAAATCTAAATTCTATTGCTGGAAACTCGGCTTATCTGGCCTGACCCAACTAAGGTGAATTTGAACTTAAAACCTTTTTGTTAAGGAACCAAATAAAGTACTTGCAACCAGTTTTGATTGCCTAATATAATTTATCATAATTAAGTAGTGACAGCATGGTGTGAATAACTCACTTAAGTTCTTTTGTGTGTTCAAGTTTGCGGCATCCTTTGATGGCAGATTCTGCATCTGAAGTCTCATAAAGAAGAGACTTATCTTCTGGCACCTGAACACTGAATTTCCTTGTGGCCGTGACTATGACTTGGCAAATCCTAGTAAGAGGGCTGCCACCGGGTACTTGCAGCCGGTACCATCGACTACCGATGAAGAAAAATATAATTGCAATGATCATGGCAACCGCAGGGACTCCAAAACCCCATCCCCCACCCCACATTCATTTGTATCCAAACCAGCACTGAGGAAGCAATGAGTGCACCCACGTTGATGGAAAAGTAAAACCAGTTGAAAAAAGAGCTCTTCTTTTTCCTCTCAATGGTATCATTTTCGTCGAACTGGTCAGCGCCGAAAGACGAAACACACGGTCTGATACCGCCAGTTCCGAGAGCAATCAAGTAGAGTGCGATAAAGAGAGCTGCAGTTTGTCCTGTTGTTGGATGGCAATCACTTATACTGCGACACACAGGCTTCAGTCCAGGTGCTACAGCAGACAATGTTAACAGCGACATTCCCTGAAAAAAAGTAAATAAACATCCTAGATTTTATTGGGATGGATCGAAATGACGTCATAAATATGTTAGATGAATATGATGCTGAAGTTGGAATAAGCACTCTCGTAGACCGAAGTCTTGTGACGATTGATAAAAATAACAAACTTGGAATGCATGATTTGCTGCGAATATGGGAAGAGAAATCGTCCGTGACAAATATCCGAAGGAGCCAGAGGGGCGTTGCAGGTTATGGTTGCAGAAGGAAGTACTTGAAGTGCTACAAAAACACATTGTAATATCTACATGCTTTTTATTGTTTATGAAATCACCAAAGAAAGCTAAATGAACATAATATTTGATTTTGTTGTTGTACTTATTTGGTTTCTGATATAATTCTGTCTATTTTATTTTACAGGGTACAAAAGCTATTGAGGGACTAACTTTGAAGTTGACAAGAACTGATACAATTTGTTTGAAGACTGAAGCATTTAAGGAGATGAAGAAACTCAGATTGCTTCAACTTGCAGGTGTACAACTTGGTGGAGATTTTGAATATATTTCAAAAGATCTAAGATGCCTTTACTGGCATGGATTTCCTTTGAAATATATGCCTTCAAACTTTTCTCAAACAAGCTTAGTTTCCATGGAGTTAGAATCTAGCAGTCTCAAATTAGTGTGGAAAGAGCCAAAGGTATAAATTTTGAATATTTCTCAAACTTATTTCAATATATTTATTTTGATTTAAGGTTCTCATGGTAATGCTATTTTAATGTATAGGACTTGAGCTATGCTTTTATGTTGGTCATGCTTTCACAAACAAACAAACTTCTTTCATAATTTATCTTTCTTTCTTTCTTTCAGCTCCTTGAGAGGTTAAAAATTCTCAATCTTAGCCATTCTCAGCACTTGACACAAACCCCTAACTTCTCATACTTGCCTAATCTTGAAAAGTTGTTACTCAACGACTGTCCACGTTTGACTGCAATTTCAGAAACCATTGAACATCTCAAATACATTCTTTTGATCAATTTGGAAGATTGCACAAGCCTTCATAACCTTCCAAGAACTTTCTATAAGTTGAAATCTCTGAAAACTCTCATTATTTCGGGATGCTCAATGATTGATAAATTGGAAAATGATTTGGACCAAATGGAATCCTTGGTAACTTTGATTGCAGACAAGACTGCAATAACACAAGTGCCATTTTCAATAGTAAGATCAAAAAGCATTGGATATGTTTCTTTGAGTGGTTATGAAGGATTCTCACGTGATGTGTTTCCTTCTCTCATTTGGTCATGGATGTCACCCACAAATAATTTCTCATCTCAAGTTGAAACATGTATGGATTTGGAACTTGTTTCCTCAGATGTAGGAAAGCTTCGAAGTTTGCAAGTGGAGTACAACTCAGATTTTCAACTAGCTGAAGGTATTGCAAGAATTTTGGACACTCTATATGCAACATATTACAATGAATTAGAAGCAACACCAACTACATCACAGGTCTCAAACATGGGAAGTTCATCCATAATTAGTATTTGCAATCAATTTCAAATGAATGGATTAGTCAAGTCTCTTCTAATTGAAGTGGGAGTCAAGAACCAAGTCAGCAACATTCTTAGAGAGAGAGTTTTTCAGGTATCTCTCTCAAATTTATTTTTTATAGTAACGTTTAACTTAAGAGTAATATTAAAACAACTACATGATATTTACTTCAGAGATCTTAATGCCTCCAAGATTTGGCCATTGCTATTGGCAATAGAATCCTTTGACTTTTGAGAAACCAAAGAAAAAATGTGTAACAACTTATTGATTTCTATTTTTATTTTGGTGTATGATTATAAAACTGATAGATATATAGAGGATGTTTCCTCTTATTTAAGATTTCACAGTCTTATAGATTCTATTGTGGAACCAAATCTAGTGCCTCTGTTTTTAATTAGCAACAAGAATTCAGACACTAGAACATCATTTTCTTAATTGTTTAATTAATTATTGATTTAAGATTTTATGAATTTTTCTTTTCAGAAATTGAGCACCAATGAGCATGACAATTATTTGTTGCCGGGTGACAATTATCCTGATTGGTTGACCTTCAATTCTGATGGTGCTTCTATAATTTTCAATGTCCCTCACGGGAATGGACGTGACTTGAAGATAATGACAATGTGCATTGTGTATTCTTCTTCTGCGGACACCATCTCACTAAAATGTTTCAAGAATGTGTTGATAATAAATTACACAAAATCTACCATTCAAGTGTATAAGTGTGACACACTAGCTTCTCTTGAAGATGACGAGTGGCAAAGCATAATTTCAAGTTTGGAACCCGGAGACAGAGTTGAGATTGTGATTGTTGTTTATGGGACAGAATTTGTTGTGAAGAAGACATCAGTTTATCTCATATATGGTGAGCCAAATAATGAAGATAGGGATGCTACCGATATGCCAGAAGATAAGAATGTTGTTAGTTTTGGCAGAGCTAAAAAAGTAAGTAGTTCTAACCCTATCACACTCATTCAATAATGTGTTATTTCATGGTTAATGAGAGGAGATGATTTTATAACAATTGGCATTAGTTTTTAAATTTGTAATCCAAAAAAAAATTAACAATCCATGAACCAGTTATTCTATTGGTTAAGCATGTTTGACATGCTGAATTGCTTCAACCAGTACAAACCATTTTCTTTACTTCTTTGTGAGCTTAGAGATTTCATGGACCTTTGTCTCTCGCCTCCGTTCTGGTCTCGCCGCTGTTCTGGATTGGTGTCGCTGGTTTTCTAATTTGGAAACACTGCCTATCTGACAAACGAAGAAGGTAACCTCATTTTATGGTACCAACCTATACCTGCTGCTTCCTCAAATATGTATAGAACCATTTTCTTCATCAACAAAAATATGTTTTGTTTCCATGTCTTAGAATTTTTGTTTTTACTATAGCTTTAAAGTTTGCAGACATGGATGCATCAAATTTTCAAATCATGAGAAGACTTTTCCATTTCTATTGTAGTAGACCAGAAGTATCGATGTGGAAATCAAAGAGGAAGGTAGCTTGCTATGAAAACACTCAAAATTTGATCTGTTATGTGACCTTTAAAAGGAAAAAAAAAAATAGTTGTTGAAAAGAGCTCTTGGCAACATTAAGCATTAGAATTTTCTTCATTTTGTAATTATTCCTTTTCCTTTTATTCACTAACACTTCTGCCATTGTTTAAATAGAATATAACAACTGTTGCAAATCCAAATAATAATTTCCTTTTTTTAACTTATATCTATGTTATGTTTTTGAGCCTATCTCACAAACGAACAAGATAGCACCATTACACGGTGCAAACCTATACCTGTTTGAGAAATGAGAATTCAGTTTTGTTGTTTGTCATCAACAAAAAGTCAAAGCAATATCTTGTTTCTATGTTTTGATTTTGAGTTTTCTGCTATGGGTTTTAACTTTTACAACCCACTTAAATGATGAAGTTCGTTCTGACCAAAGAAAAAAAATAGAGAAAAAAAAAGGTAATCGATGAAGTTTGTTGTGACTTTCTAGATCTCAATGTCGAAGACTAGAAGTATTGGTGTGTCTTGCATTCTTCAAGAAAGACTGAGGCATAAAGTAATTTGTCGGTTTTGGATGATCGAAATTACAAGTTTTGAATGTTTGAAGCAAATTGAGTAATGATTAGGATTTAGGAGTCTTATTTTTGTAGAAAGAATGGCCAACACAAGTCTATAACTTTTTTATTAATATTAAGTGTTCTAATTATTACAAAATTGAAGAAAATTCTAATGTCTAGTGTTGCCATAAAGAGCTTGCTTCAAGACTGCTAGCTTCCTCTCATAACTCTGCTTTGACAACTCAGCCTTTCTCAATGCAGATTCTGATTCTTTGAGAGTGCTCACAACCTCTTCATTCTCTTTTATCAAAGTTTCCAAATTCTTATTGATGTTTATAGATTCAAACTCACAACATTTCACATTGAATTGTAACCTATTCCTCTTCTCATGCAAGGCTTTTAGTTTCACCTCCAATTCATTGATTTCTTTAGACATCTCATTGACCCTTTCTTTTCCTTTAGAAATTGAAGCAGAAAAGTGTCCCTGTTTAGCCTTAGCCGCTTTTAACTTCTCTTGAAGTCCATTCTGTGAGTCAATCAATCTTTCATGATTGTCTAACACTTCTTGAACAGGCGGAAAATCATTGAGAAAATCTTCATAGAAGTGATTAATCTCAGTAACCAAAGAGTGAAGATCTTTAGGAACTTGTGATGACCCTATTATTTGGCCTAATTGAGCCACATAGCCAAGAAGCTGATTCTTGATGTTAACATCTCCTACCAAGGCTTCTAGTTCATTATCCAAAAGAAGTTGCATTTTTTGAAAGATTGAAATCACAGAGAGACTTTGAAGTTCTAATGATCCAGGACTAGGGTACAGAAAGTAGCTCTCTGACAATGTTTTATCCAACTCTGCAATAAGCAAATCACTATCTTCATGAAGCTCATCTTTTGAAACCATCATAGTCAATGTAAGCTCAGAATATGTATTAGCATCAAGAGGGACCTGTATAAGAAAGTAATTAAATAGTTAGAAAAATGAACCAACAATTCGGGATTTAATTTTTAAATATGTGTGTATGTATTAATGTTAAAAAATAGTTGTTTAAACCAAATCAATATTTAAATCATTCAAAATTTTCACATGGAATTAATACAAATGTGAACCAAGCTGCCATTTTATATCCTTTCATACCTGAACTAAGGGAATAAGTCCTGTCATTTTATCTCCAATGGCAGCAACATCATCATCATTATTATCATCAACACTCGAAGAACTTTCATTTATATCAGTTGCTACTACATAATTAGCACCAAAACCATTAGTAATTGGTGGCATGATATCAGTACCAGAAGTAGAAGCATTTCTATCCAGATTGGCTACCATATCATCATCAACATTAGCAACAGTAGCACCATCCTCATCTTTTGCCATAGCATCAACACCAGAAACAATTTCATTCATACCAGCTACTGCATCATGAACACCAAAAACAGTAACATCTTCATCATAATCTGCTGCAATGACATCAACACCCAAAGTGCCTTCATTCACAGAAGCTACAACGTCATCACCAGTAGAACAAACAATATCATCCTCATCATCATTGAAGTGCTCCAAGTTTTCCTCAATTGGTGGTTCATCGTCATATATGAGATAAACTATGGTCTTCGTCACAATGAACCCAGATCCTAAAGCAACAACAATCCGCACGGTGTCACCAGGTTCTAGACTTGACATTAGGATTTCCCTGTCCTCATCTTTGAATGAAACTAACTTATCTCCCTTAAATACATTGGACATGTCCCTTGAGAGATTTAAGATTTGCACATTTTCAAGAATCAGATCTTCTGTTGTAGTGAATGTGGAAGAAGTAGAATAGTAAACAATGTGCAACATCATGGACTTCAAGTTGCGCCCATTCATATGAAGGACTTGAAAAGTCACAAAGGAACCTTCACCACTGAATGTTAACAAACCAGGATAATTGTTGTCATAAGGGAGCAGGTAATCTCCAAGCTCATTGTTCTGCGATTTTACATAACAAAGCATTATATGCTTCACAAATCATTTATTTCATTAACAACATAAATGATATTTCAAGCAACTTTAAAAGTTGTTTCCACTTCGGATCAAATTAAATAATTTTTGTTTAAGATATGCTTTTATAAATTCTTTCCACGTTTCGGTAGAACTTTTTAACTCGGCCTATTTTACACCTGCGGTACATAGCCGGTCTCAAGTCCGGATAAAGGAGAAGGGTTGTGTTAGGCTTTCGACAGCCTACACAAAAACTTAGTTGAATTTTCATAACATGGACCAAAGACGTTATTGCGCTGAAACTAGGTTGTTGCCCAGAAGTAACACGTTGTATGGCTCGTGTACAGTGTCAAATGAGCAAGAGCCACTGCATCGGTGTTCAGATTTAGTATTAAATGAGCAAGAGTTCCCACGTTTTCGTGAATGGACGAGGGTCAATAAGTTAGTTCACAAAAAAAAAAGTAAGAGTAAAGGTCGGAGCGACAGAAGATTGAGATTTGGGACATGGAACATAGGCACTCTAATAGGAAAATCCATAGAGATGGTTGATACCATGACAAGGAGGAAGATTAATATCACGTGCCTACAAGAAACAAAATGGGTCAGTACAAAGGCTAGGAAGTTAGATACTTTCGGATTCAAATTTTAGTATACAGGAAAAGTGAAGAATCAGAATGAGATATGTATTATTGTGGATAAACAGTGGAAGAAGGACGTAGTGAATATCAAGAGGGTGGGAGATAAGATCATCTCTATTAAACTTGTATTGGAAGGATGTACTTTTCATGTGATTAGCGCATATACACCGCAAGTAGGTTCGGACGAGCAATACAAGATAAGGTTTTAGGAGGATCTAAAGAGTTTAGTCAAAGACATACTTTCGGAAGATAAGATTTTTTTAGGAGGAAATTTAAATGCCCATGTTGGAAGAGAAGTGATTGGGTATGAGTATTCACGGAGGTCATGGTTTCGGGGTGGTCATTACCGAGGGTAAAACTATTTTAGACTTTTCTTCAATCTTTGACATTCTCATTGCAAATACATGTTTTAAAAAGAGAGACGAACATATTATAACCTATAGGAGTGGTATGACAAGCTTTCAAATCGACTTCTTCTTATTGAGGAGAGTCGACCGAAAATTTTGTATTAATTGTAAAATTATTCCAAGAGAGAGTTTAACAACATAACATAAGATGCTCTTCATGAATTTTTGCATTGAGTAAAAGTTGAGGAAAAAACATCACACGAAAGATGAGGAATAAAGAAGCTTCCGAAGACGGATAGGAGAAGAGGCAAAGTAGAATGGGGATGAAAGCGCGGAGGAGATGTGGAGGGAGATGACAGACGTTATTAGAAGAACAGCAAAAGAAAAATTAAGACAAAAAAGTGCATCTGATTTTATATGTGACAAAAAAAAGTGTCTTTAAAACTTAAAGATAAATTTTATCACACTGCTATAAGACTGGCTATGTTTTATGGTACATAGTGTTAGGCGGCCAAATGGAAGCACGAACATAAGTTAAGTATGACAGAGATGAAGATGTTGAGATGGATGAGTGGTCATAGGCGATTGGATAGAATAAGGAACGCAAGATGAGAGAGAGAGAGAGAGAAAGAGAAAGAGTATCACTTATTAAGAAAAACTAGAGTGAGACCCGCGCAATGCGCGAAGAGGTAGATTATTTATACTATATAGTATATTTTAATAAATGTTATATTTAAAATATTTTAGAGAAAATATTATAAATAGATTTTGAATTTATTTATTTTTAAAAAAGACATAGGTTATTTATATTAGAGTTATATAAAACTGCATTTTTATTTTTTTTTCATTTTTCGATTTGCATTAATGGCTACACTTTGTCTTTTTTTTTGCGATTTTTTTGTTTGTAAATAATTAAAAAAATAAATGAATAAGAATGAAAAACATATAAAAATGTTATATTAAATTTAAAAAATTTTTGTTATAAAAATGTTAAATTAAATTTAAGAAATTTTTGACAATTAGTATGAGAGATTAAGAAATGAAGAATAATAAGAGTCTTAACATGTATAAGTTGTAGAATTTGAATATTTGTAACTGAAATTTTTTATAATTATTATTATTATGACACTTTTAATGTATGTTTATTGTATTTAATTATTATTTTATGTTTCAATTGAATAATAATATATAAGAGTTTTTTATTTTAATTTTTTAAAACATTTTACTAAATAGTGATTGGTTGATTTTCATCTTTTGCCAAGGTTGCAAAATTATTATTGAAGTAACTTTTTTTTTTAAATTATCCTTTTTTCACGCATCGATAGAAGTAATGTGGATAAACTTATTTACGGATTGCAAAATTAATATTGATGTGATTTTATTTTTAAAAAATTATCCATTTTTTCACATATTTTTATGATTTTAAATATAATGCAAAAGATTTTATTTTCATCCTACATAGTAGACAATTACAACAAACTATACGAATTTTTTCCTATCAATTAGTTATGTGTAGCAACAATTAGAATAAAATATGTTATAAAAATAATTAGTACTCACCTAAAGTGGAAGCTGAGTTGGCAACTTCTTAACTTAAAATTATCCATTTTTCACACATCGATAGTATTTTAAATATAATACAATATATTTTATTTAAATCCTACGTAATGATTCGTAAATAATTACAAAAGAATTTTTTTTCTATCTGTACCAAAAATCAATACAAAAAGCAGAACAGAATATGTTATGAGACTCTTTTGTACTAACCTGAAGTGGAAGCTAAATTGACACTCCTCTTTGACCGAAGATATTGCTTTCTCCTCATTCTTGCTTGTTTCGAGAAAAAAACAATGGCTCATGGGACCGGAAGAGGATGTATATTTTTTGTTGATTTGAAAATAATAGTTGATTTGACAAGTTTTGAGTAGTTGATTCTAACATTTTGCCAAATAAGCAATGTTGCTGCTGACTTGGCGTTAGTAGAAGAAGAGAAATAGCTTCAAAAGAATGTGGATAAACCTTATCTACCTACTTTTATATATTAAGAATAGATATGGTAGAATCAAGTCTCAGATGATTTGGACATGTGAAAAGAAGACCGACAGAGCACCCAGTCATGAGGGTGGATGAGATGGAAGATGGACTAGGAGTGAAAGGTAGAGGAAGACTTAGGAAGACCATCATAAGATGGTCAAACAAAATTTACATGTAAACAGTCTCTCTGTTGACATGATATATGATAGAACATAATGTCGTCGTTTGATCCATATAACCGACCCATCTAATAGACAAGGCTCTGTTGTTGTTGTTTCAATAAAATTTTTTGTAGTTTGAAAAAAAATGTTAAATCAAAGACATCCATAAATAGATGATAGAGCAGATATTATCTTTTAATTCATTTTTTAGCATATAGAACCAAATAAAAGAAATTTATTATATCTATTATATCTATTAGTAATAAAAAAGTGATATGTGACATATTTTAGTTGTAAAATTAATAATAATAATAATAATAATAATAATAATAATAATAATAATAATCTATTATATATCTCTAATTTTACAACCAAAATGTGTCACATGTCACTTTCTTATTGCAATTGGAATCAAATCTTTCTCTCCAAAATTAAATAATTCTTGTCTTTTCCTTACTAATTTTACAATCAAAATGTGCCACATGTCACTCCATCATTGCAATTGAAATCAAATCTTTCCCTCCAAAATTAAAGAGATCTCCCCTCCTTCCTCTTTCTTTCTTATTTCTCTCATTCTTTCAATTACTCTATCTATTTTATATATCATTATCAATATCAATGATTAATTACTAATTTGACAATCAAAATGTGCAACATAACATTCTTTAATTGCATTAAAATTAAAATTGAAATATTAAAATTGAAATTGAAATATACCTATATTATGTATCACATGTCACTCTCTTATTAAAATTGAGAGAAAATATTTTTTTCAAAATTAATAAACTCTCACTCTCACTTTCATTCTTCATCTTTATCTTTCTCTCTCTTTTCTCTCATTCTCTATTTTTCTATATTTCTCTTCTACAGAAAACAAAATTAATAAAATAATATAATTTAAATAAAAATATTATTATTATTGTTATTATATACATAGTCTTTTAGTTTTTTATTTAGTTTTAAATTTTTACCGCTTATCTTTCTAATATATATTTTTATTTTTCTTTTTTCAAATATTTATTACATATAATTTTAAGAGAATACTAATATTATAATTAAATAAAAGTTAGAATCAAAATTCAATTATTTTAAAAAAATTAATGTTGAGTTAATTTTATAACTATCAGTATAATTTTTTATGCTAATATCTAATTATATTTTTATATATATAGAGAGAAAAAATATTATTTTTAAATAGCAAGTATGAAAATTAATTATTTTTATTTGTAAAACAGACTTAACAATTAACACCTAATTAAATGTAAAAGTATATACGTTAAATTGTTTTAAATTTTAGATAACGAATGTTAAAATTAAATATTAATAAAAAATTAGACTTTTTCATATAAAAATAATAACTAAAAATCTTATTATTTAATTTTTTATCTACAGATACATTGGTCTTCTTAGCTAGAGACTTTTATCAATCTATGACTTTTTTTTTTGTAAAAGTAGTTTAATTTTATAAATCTTTTGTGCCATGCATAATCTATACTGTCAGAACAAAGTAGACCACAATTTTATTAAATTTATATTTCCGTAATGTTATTACGGGTAAAAATACTAGTTATTTATAAAAGATAGGGACAAACCTGTAAAATAGTCTTTTGAAGTATGTCTGTGGTTGAGTTTTCCACCCCCATTTGAATCAAAAGGGAATTCAAAGAAGATTTTGGTTCAGAAATATCCATCCCCAATTCATTGCAATTTGCCACATTATCAGTTTTCAAAGATACATATCCTTTTATCTGAAGCCGTGGACGCCAATTTGCATAAGTGAAAACATTTGAACATTTTTGCATAACTGAAGACAACATATTATTTGGTGAAGTCCATAACCAAAACATAATTAAAGGAATCACATCACATGCCAATCCTTCATAGCCACACAAAGAAACATGTCCAAGGTTTCTTAATCTTGCTAGCGCACTGGGCACTTGTGCTATGGCAGTGTTATCAGCTTTTAGCACTGCCAAAGATTCCATTTGTTCCACATCTTCTTCTAACTTATCAATCTTTAAACACCCAGAGAGGATGAGAGTTTCAAGAGATGTCAACTTGTATATGCTTCTTGGAAGTACACAAAGGTTTGTACATCCTTCTATATTGATATGAAGGATGTTTTTTAGAGTTCCAATGGTATAGGAAATCAAAGACAATTCTGTACAATCCTTGAGTACTAACTTCTCAAGATTAGGTAGGTATGAAAAATCTGGGGTTTTGATCAAGTCATGTGAATGACTAAGATTTAAAATCTTCAGCTGTTTCAACAACTACAAGAAAAGAAAATTTCAAGGCTTATGTTAGAATACAATACAAGCTTATGAATTATATGTACGCGTTAGGATTCTTACCCGGGACTCCTTCCACAGAACTTTGAGTTTGCTGTTTTCTAACTCAATGGAAATTATATTTGGTTGATAGCAGTCTATGGGAGTGTGTCTCAAAGGAAATCCATGCCAACTCATCCATCTAAGATATCTTGAAAGATGTTTGAACTCTCCATTAGGTTGTACACCCGCGAGTTGAAGCAATTTAAGTTTAGTCATATTCTTAAATGCTTCTTTACTCAAACAAATGGAATTGGTCATTGGCAGCTTCAAACTCAATCCCTTAGCCTTTAAATCTGTTCCCTAAAAGAAATGAAAATGGAATATTAGGCTGCGTTTGTTTCCGAGAACACGATAGGACAAGACACTGAGAATAGGACAGGACAAGATATTAATGGACAGAGACACAAAGTTTTATGTTCTTGTATTCTGTTTGGTGATAAATTAGAACAAATTATGAAAATCCAATTTATTTTCATTTTTTTTTCATTCAAAAAATTTGAGATGAAAAATATAATAATAAAAAATATAATTATAAAAAATTAATAAAAATAATGAAAAAAAAATAAAAAATAAGTTGTGTCCCTTGTTAGTGTCTCCGTGTCATTCCTATCAGGATGGATACAAAATATATTAATTCAATGTCTCTGTACACATTATCTCTGTCCATGTCTCCTTTGCCAAACATAATTTTGTGTCTCTATGTCCCTATCTCAGTAGCCTTAGTTATTGGGAGTTGGAAATTAGCAAAAGCAGTATAACAATTAGATTTAATTTTTCAACAAATAATGCTTATTTCTTCCCCCATCAAGGGAACTCTTAATGTTAGCTTTGACAGCACTTTTATTGAAACTAATTTTATCTAAAACGTAAATCATACCTCATGATTCTCTAATAGTTCAAGCACTTTCTCATCATACCATAATCTACTTCGCTCTTCAAGTTCAGGTGATTGCTCACAAATTATTGCTCTTCCCATATCTCTTAACAAGTCATGCATTCCAAGCATATTGTTATCAACAGTTACAAGGTTTCGCGCTTTAAGGGCACTGATTCCAATTTCTGCATGGAGTCCGCAACCATTTAATATCTTCACAACATCATTTCGATCCATCCCAATAAAAAAGCATGCAATGTCAAGGAATATTTCTTTTTCATAATTCTTACTTAAACCATCAAAACTTATTTGTAGTTTCTTCTGGACTTTATCATGGGGAATTAATTTCAGAGTATCCAATGCACTTTGCCATTCTATTATTCCCATATTAAACAAATGGGACCCAAGAACTTCCAGAGCCAGTGGCAATCCATTAGAATATTCAACTACATCTGTAGATAGCTTGACAAACTTATCTTTTGGACATGCTTGTTTGAATACATGCCAGCTAAAAAGTTCAAGGGATTCAGCCCCATTCATCTCTTCTAGATTGAATGTGAGTTTACACACTCGAAGAAGATCATCATGTCTTGTTGTGATGATTACTACGCTCCCAGGACGACACCATTCACCACTACCACACAAAGCATTGAGTTGGTCCAAATCAGTCACATCGTCAAGCACAATGAGTACCCTTTTAGCACCAAGCCTTTCCTTTAATATTTGCTTCCCTGAATCAATGTTACTTATGTGTATCCTTGTTGCAATGAATATATCCTCAAGAAGTTGCTGTTGCAAGAGAACCTTTCCATTATCTTGCTGCCATGTTTCTCTAATGTTCAGGAGGAAGCTCCTGCCATCAAAATCGCGACGAATTTTGTTATAGATGGCTTTGGCAATAGTGGTTTTACCAACGCCCCCCATGCCTTTTATCCCAAGTATTAGAACATCTTTTATCTTTTGAATGTTTGATTCTTCAATCAACTTTTGCACACGAGGTTCTACTCCCACTGGATGCGCTGCAACGAACAACTCTGTCTTATCTAATAAACGAGTAACGTGTTCGACAATTCTTTTGATATCTTCACTTTCGTTCCTATAAAATATAGAGAGCAGAGATAAGCAGCAAAGTCAGTCATCACATTAGCACAAGATGAAATAATCAATTAGAAAACTCTAAACTATCTATCAAATAATATATAAGTGTGTATGAGACTTCTAAATACAAATACCTGGAGTTGATCACAGTCGTCCCTGAAAAGCTACTAACTTCACGAAGATCTGTTCTCCAACTTTGCACCTTATCTTCTTCCACTGATCTTCGACTTATAAGACTTTCAAAAGCTTTCCCAAAGTCAGTCTCTTTCTTTTGATAACGTACATCTGAGGGATCTACTTCATAGAATATAGGGTAAACCACTTGACCTTTTGTTCTATGGCATACCATGATATTCTCAAGCTCTTGCAGGCACCATTTTGAATCAGAATAGTGGGTTGAAAAAACAATGACAGAACATGCAGACAATCCAATTGCTTTTAACAATGCGATTGAAATCCGTTCTCCCCTTTGAAGTCCATCAACATCATCATCATCCTTGTAAGCAGTAATTCCAGCATTTTGGAGAGATGTATGGAGATGTGATGTAAACGTTGGACGAGTGTCCTTGCCTCGAAAACTCACAAAAACATCGTACATCCTTCGCTGCAAAATGATTATAATAAGAAAAAGGTGAAAATCATATATTGGATAATAAGAAAACATAGTAGTGTATACCATGGAATGCTAGAGGGCCATCACATCAATTAGCCATCAATGTTTACCTATACTTTTCCTTAAAAATATGGACTAAAGTATGTTGTTGGATTAATAGACTAAAAGAATTGGATTAATGACTAAAAATGATGGCCAAAAACAATAAATTCTGATGATGGTGTAGCATTTCTCATATATACCTGAGCATCAGTTTGTGATTGCTCTCGAACGATTTCTCTTCCCATGTCACGCAGCAAAGGATGCATTCGAACTCTATCTTTCTCGTCAAATGTTATAAGACTCTGCTCTTCAAGGAAACCAATTCCATATTCGCTGAGTCCAAAGGCATCCTTTAGTGTTTGCAGTGCCTCCTCTCTTTCCATGCCAATACAAAAGCTAGCTATATCAAGAAATATTTCTTTCTCTCTGTCATCATTTAAGCCATCAAAGCTTATTTTCAAAACTTTGTGTACATCCGGATGGGGAAACCTTTTGAGTCCACCTAATACATTCTCCCACTCGTCTTTCATCTTTCCAAACAATTGACAACCAATTGTTATAAGGGCCAATGGCAATCCCCCACAATATTTAACTACATCTTCTGCAAGTCTAGCAAACTCTGTTAAAGGAGTTGCTTTCCCAAATGCATTCCAACAAAAAAGTTGAAGAGATTCATTGTAATCCATTTCTTTCACTTGGTACACATACTCAACTCCAATCCTACGAAGCAGACCTCTATCTCTTGTTGTGATGATTATTATACTCCCTGCACCAAACCATTCTGGACTTCCACACAAGGCATTCAACTGGTCTATATTATTTACATCATCAAGTACAAGAAATACCTTTTTCAGGCGAAGTTTTTCCCTTAATAAAGCTACTCCTGATGCGATGTTTTGTATGTTTATCTGTGCTTTGCAAATACCATTCAATAACTGTTCTTGCAGAAAAACCTGTTGGTTATTCTCCCACATCTCCCGAATGTTTGGGAGGAACATTGGCCTATCAAAACCGTGACGAATTTGATTATAAACACTTTTCGCAATGGTTGTTTTACCCACTCCTCCCATCCCCCATATCCCCATTAACACGACGTCTTCTGGTTTATGAGAATGTAACTCTTGAATCACATCTTCCGTGCGAGATTGTACTCCCACTAGATGCTTTGCGATGAACAAGTCTTCCGAAGCAAGTAGAGTAGTTATATGTTTAACAATCTTTCCGATCATTTCAGCTTCATTTCTGCAAAAATCAACCAACGATTTTACGTAAGTAACGATTCTAACTTTTTCCAATGAATTCAACTAAACTAATGGAACTCAGCCTTTATTTGGTCACCAAGACACATTTAAATCTAAATCAAGGAGGATGCTCCCTTAACAGGCGTAAAACGTCTTTTTATCTTCTTGTAAAGACATTTATGTTTCGCATTATTATTGAAAATATTAATAAATCAGTTATTTTTAAATTTCTTAACAAATTAAAATAAAACCGATTTTTTTATAACAATAACAATAAACTTAATTGTTATCGGATCCAGTCCAATTGATCAACATAATCCACTAGACCATGGTTCTTTTTCTATTTTTTTAAAAATAAAAATTAGGAATATATTTATCTTTTTATCAAAAAATTTAAATATAATTCAGTTTAAATTATGTAAATCGATAGGATCAAATCGGATCTAATAATTATAGTGTGGACAATTGAATTTATTATTGTTGCTATAATAAACCGATTTTATTTTGATTTATTAAAAATAAATTATTAACCGATTTAATAAAGATGTCCAATAATATCATGACTAGATGCTTTGCGATGAACAAGTCTTCCGAAGCAAGTAGAGTAGTTATATGTTTAACAATCTTTCCGATCATTTCAGCTTCATTTCTGCAAAAATCAACCAACGATTTTACGTAAGTAACGATTCTAACTTTTTCCAATGAATTCAACTAAACTAATGGAACTCAGCCTTTATTTGGTCACCAAGACACATTTAAATCTAAATCAAGGAGGATGCTCCCTTAACAGGCGTAAAACGTCTTTTTATCTTCTTGTAAAGACATTTATGTTTCGCATTATTATTGAAAATATTAATAAATCAGTTATTTTTAAATTTCTTAACAAATTAAAATAAAACCGATTTTTTTATAACAATAACAATAAACTTAATTGTTATCGGATCCAGTCCAATTGATCAACATAATCCACTAGACCATGGTTCTTTTTCTATTTTTTTAAAAATAAAAATTAGGAATATATTTATCTTTTTATCAAAAAATTTAAATATAATTCAGTTTAAATTATGTAAATCGATAGGATCAAATCGGATCTAATAATTATAGTGTGGACAATTGAATTTATTATTGTTGCTATAATAAACCGATTTTATTTTGATTTATTAAAAATAAATTATTAACCGATTTAATAAAGATGTCCAATAATATCATGACACATGTAAACGTCTTAAAAAAAAAGACATTTTTAATGTCTTTATTAAAGTGATCTCCTTAAATCAATACAAGAAATAGTTTTATAAAAAACTAATGTATTTGTGGATAAATAAATAAATTATTTAATTTATTTTTAATGTATATTTTATATTTGAATATATATTTTTATATTTATAATTAATTTAATAACTGATTTATTTTTATATAATTGTCTATTTTAGAACATTTTTAAAATAAAAAATATAAAAAGAAAGAAAAGTAAAAGAAACAAGCAGATATATATGGAATTACCTGTCTCCGGTGATTGCGAATCCAGAAAGGTTAGCAGCTTCAGTGAGCGCAGCCCTCCATGCATGGACTATCTCATTCTCATATGAGAATCTATGACTTTGAAAAGCTTCTCCAAAAGGACCTCTCTGGTGGCGTACATCTGCGGGATCAACATTGTAGAATACCGGAATGACAGTTTGACCTCCAGTGCTTATACACTCCATTATTTTCATCAACTCGTCCAGACACCATCTAGAACCAGCATAACTTTCTGAGAAAACAACAACCAAAAGTCTAGAAGCTTCGATTGCTTGAATCAGTGTGTATGTTATCTGCTCTCCTCTCCCAAGCGCCACCTCGTCCCTGAAAACATGAATCCCAGCTCTCCTCAAAGCGTCATAGAGATGTGAGGTGAATCCGTGGCGAGTGTCTTGGCCTCGGAAACTCAAATACACATCGTACTTCCATGATGGATCGGGGATTCTTTCTGCTGATTGGTAGTAAGACATGGGCGATGATGGATTAGAATCAAGAGCAAAGGGATTCGTTGGGTAACTGGTGAACAAACTTTATATGATTATAAAGTCAACGCACAAATCAGATCACAGCATTTGCATATGCAGCTCTATCTACATATACTGCTTAACTTTTTGTTCATATGTTAGAGATTAGAGATTAGTACATGTACAGTAGTAATAAACAATAAAGATTAGATTATTTAAACTATGGCATTTTGTGTTAGTGTTAATCATCTATAAACAATTAAGGTAGTTATCACACATTTTCTCTTGTATTTATATAAATCATAAATTTTTTTTGTTTTGAAGTATCAATAATTACACACTACACATTTTCGTGGTGAATGTCATTGTTTATTGAGCTAACAGATTCCAATTTGTTCGTTATTACTTAGAGATGCTCACACTCTTGTCTTTGTGTTATGACAGCTTTACTTGGGCCAGCAACATATGAAAAAAATGTAAGAGGACATTAAGGTTGTCGTTATTAGATCAGATATATACTAGATTACACCGGGAGAAAAAACAAGAGAGTTTTGTTAAAGCCTTTTAATATTTAAGGTTGTCGTCATTAGTCTTTTAATATTACAAAATTTTTGCTAATGAGTGTTTTCAAAGTTCTGAGGGAACCGAAAATAAAACCATTTAAACTATCAATAACTTTTTTTCAATTATTGTTTACGCTTGTTCAAAAAAAAAAAAGTATTGTTCTCTTATATTTTTTCTTTTGTTAATTGGTATGAAAGATTAGGAAATAAAAAATCAATTCAACTAGGTATCCTTTAAAAGTTGTACAATATTCAGCCTTTTATTACAATAATTTAAAAAAAAGTAAAACAAACGCATCTAAAAATTATAAATAGATTTAGTGTCTTTTTAAAATTAAATACACATTCAAAATACAAACTAAATAAAACTAAAATTTAAAATTCAAATTTCAATTTTAAATTTCTATTTCAGATTTAATATATTTAATTATTAATATATTACAATTTAAATACACATCCAAAAATAAAATTAGTTAGAATTCAAAATTTTGAATTTAAAATTTTAAAATAAATCTTAAATCATCTTAAATCACTAGTAAAATCTTCACTCCGTAATGATCCAGAGCTGCAACGCCTCCCCCTCCTCATCTGTAGCCGCTTTCGTCTTCTCCCGCGTTGCGTACTCCTCCGCAACGATCTCCTCCTTCGGCGACGCGCTCCTCCCCGCGACACACACTTCCCCTGCGCACACCCCCGCGCCTCCTCCATCGATGGGCTCCTCTCCATCCCTGGTCTCCTCCCTCACGCCACGCACAACCGCCCCCTTCTCCCGCACCTCCCCTGTCTCTTCTCCCACGTCGCACTCCTTCTGTCTCTGGTATTTTTGCTTGCAAAATTCTAAAAAAATTTGGTTGAGTTCATTCATGAAGATATGTTATCCTTTTTTTTCGCTTAATAAAAAGTTCTATTTTTTTAAATTTATGTATAATATTGGAAGTGTCTGTGTTTTTTTTTTCTTTTTTTTTAAATGTATTTGTAATTATAATTTTTTTTTGCACTCATATGTTTGATTTGGGAGTTGTAATGTTAACCTAATTTGGATGTGTCAATATTTAATTTTGGATGTGTTTATGTTGTTCATTATGTTCTTATATATATATATATAAGTTTTTTTACATGAGTTTTGGATGTGTTGATAAAATATTTAGAGTGCATTCTTATAATTTTGGATGTGTATTTGAGTTTAATTTTTTCTGTGTTCAATATGTAATTTAGAACTACAATAAGAATAATTTAGATGTGTTAATACATAATTTTGAATGTGTTTATGTTGTTTATTTAATTTTAGATGTATTTTTGACATGAGTTTTAAATGTTTTGAATAAAAAGTAATTGAAGTGAGTTTAATTGATCTTGAAAACTTCACTGATTTTTTAAAAATTAGTATACCAAAAGTTGTTACGAGTTTTATGGTTTAGTTTGCAAAAAATTAATATATTACAAGTGGTTACAAATTTTACGGTGATAAGTATTCAAAATAAAAGTCGTTCCTTAAAAATAGGAAATATAATTAATTAAAAAATTAAAATAATAAAATATTAAATTTAAAGGCTGAATAAAGGCTGAATTTTGTTGTACAAATAGCATTTTCCATAAAAAATACTAGAGTCTTATGTAGTATGTATAAGTAGACCAAATAATGTAATAATAAAAATGTTAACATGTATAAGTTATAAAATTTTAATATTTATA
>NC_029786.2:91321571-91326587 GCF_000816755.2 Arachis ipaensis
AAATAGATAGATAGATAAGAATATATATTTTCAACTATAGATTTAAAAAAATATAACATAAATTCAATATATATATATATATAAAAAAAAAGATTTCTACAGTATTTACTCATTTGTCAGAGATAAAGACATAAAAGGAGTTTTCGTCTATAGGGGTGAGCACGGGTAGCGGGTACCCGATTATCCGTCTGAATTCGAACCGAACCAATTAAATTGATTCTGAAATCAACGGGTAATCGGGTCCAACCCGAACCAAACCGATGGATTTCGTTAGTCATTGGTTCGGGTATCGGTTTTGGGGTGCGGAACCCGAACCAACCCGCAAACCCGATCATATATTAATTAAATAAAAAAATAAAAAATATATATGACTTTTTCATTAGACAATGATTATTCATTATTAATATGTTTGTATTTTAATGAGTTTAGTTTTTAATGTATTTGGTGTTTAACATATTTGAATTATTTCTATTCATGTTACATGTTTATTGTACTTGTTGAATTTTTAAGATAAAAATTTGGTTTTTTTTTTTTTATGAATTTCAAAGTCATCGGGTATCCAATTACCCGAACCGAACCAATCCGTTCTTAATCGGTTTGGTTTGATTCGGATACATGTACAAAAAAATACAAATCCAAACCAAACCGAACCAATTATATTTTGATCGGTTCGGTTCTAATTTTACCATAAACCCGAACCAAATCAACCCGTGCTCACCCCTATTCGTCTAGCCCTTCATTCTTATGAGATTCCAGTGACAAAGTTAATCGCGCTGCATTATTAGTTTTTCTTTTGGTCCAAGTCATCAAGATTGAAACAAGTTATATTAAATATACTCACATTCCATTATATTATCTAATAATTATTAACCAATGATAGATGAGTTAATATCTCGTGTAAAATATACATATAGTAAATATTTTTTATTGAGGAGTGTTAGGGTCAATAAATTTTGTAATTTTGTAGCTAAAGGTTTCAAAAAGACTTAAAGAAAGTGGATTGAATTTATGACCTTGTTTAATTTTAATTAATTAAGCCTTAAAACCAAAAATTAAAACTTGACTTTTGTTTAGTCTATATAATGGATTATACAGGAGACAATTCTATTTTGTCTTATGAAACCAGAAAAACAAAATTGAA
Organism: Arachis ipaensis; assembly: GCF_000816755.2. Classification (NCBI taxonomy): domain Eukaryota; kingdom Viridiplantae; phylum Streptophyta; class Magnoliopsida; order Fabales; family Fabaceae; genus Arachis; species Arachis ipaensis. Next base: position 91,322,713 of record NC_029786.2, read on the forward strand.
TAGAGAAGAAGAAGAAGATGACATAACAATATATCCTGATTTAGTTACCTTGTGCAATGCAATCTACATCCAGCCTCTACTACAACATTGGTAGAATTTTTACTATCATTTACGTATTACATGCACCAATTCTCTAAGACTCAACATAATCCTATTTGAGACTCATCAAACCTCAACGGAAACTTGATTTGGTAATCCAACTACCTAAACTAGACCCATTAAATGCTTATCCAACATAGCAAGGTTTATCTCATAGGTATTTGATACAACATAGACGTACAAAAAAAAATTGAAATCACTCTTTATTTTTCTCTCAAGTGTATCTCTCGGCCCTTTTTTTTTTCTCTCTGCCTTTTATCAATGCCTCACCTTTTTGCCTTTTACCTCAGACAGAAAATAAAGAAAGATATACATTGAAATAGAAAATACAAACAGTAAAACATGAAGGAGATGATGATTCACAGCCTTAACTCTATGTACTGAATCCAACATCTGAACTCAAAACGTTATTTTTTATCTTGATAGAGTGTTCCCTTTAGTGTAGGTGCAATGCTTCTAAGACTTTAAACTCTGTTTGTGAGGTTATACACTTTGCTCTCTCTCAAGTTCTCTCTCCTTCTCCAATAGTGAGAATCAATTCTCTCTTTTGTACCTTATTCGGAGCCACGGCTAGGGTTCCTTCAAAGGCAATTTCTTGGTCCTTGGACTGGCTGAGATCCTTCCTTGTCTATCTTCAATCAACCCCCAAAAACTAGGAATTTTGAATTAGGACCTAGCACAGTGGCAGACACAGCAGTAGCACTAATCAACTTTTTCAATGAGCTTAGCAAAATCCAAACCATTAGATTTGTGCTTTGGTCCTAAGAAACAATTTCTACCATTGATATACAGCAGAGATGTTCAAGCACCACGTGATGAGCGGATAATTTATACGCTTTTTGGCATTGTTTTTAGTATGTTTTTAGTAGGATCTAGTTACTTTTAGGGATGTTTTCATTAGTTTTTATGTTAAATTCACATTTTTGGACTTTAATATGAGTTTGTGTGTTTTTTCTGTGATTTCAAGTATTTTCTGGCTGAAATTGAGGGACTTGAGCAAAAATCAGATTCAGAGGTTGAAGAAGGACTGCTGATGCTGTTGGATTCTGACCTCCCTGCACTCAAAATGGATTTTCTGGAGCTACAAAACTCAAAATGGCGCTCTTCCAATTGAGTTGGAAAGTAGACATCCAGGGCTTTCCATAAATGTATAATAGTCCATACTTTGGCCAAGATTAGATGACACAAACTGGCGTTCAACGCCAGCTCTCTGCCCAATTCTGGCATCCAGCGCCAGAAAAGGATCCAAAACCAGAGTTGAACACCCAAACTGACACAAAAGCTGGCGTTCAACTCCAAGAAGGACCTTTACACATGCAACACTCAAAGCTCAGCCCAAGCACACACCAAGTGGGCTCCGGAAGTGGATTTATGCATCAATTACTTATTCTTGTAAACCCTAGTAGCTAGTTTATTATAAATAGGACATTTCACTATTGTATTTGACATCCTGGATCCTGGATTGTATTCTGATCCTGTGATCACGTTTTGGGGGCTGGCCATCTCGGCCATGCCTGGACCTTTCACTTATGTATTTTCAACGGTAGAGTTTCTACACTCCATAGATAAAGGTGTGGAGCTCTGCTGTTCCTCAAAGATTAATGCAAAGTACTACTGTTTTCTATTCAATTCATCTTATTTCGCTTCCAAGATATTCATAAACCATTGACAAAGGTGATGCCTCCAGACGATTAGCCGTGCCGTGACAGGGCATTTGGATCATTTTCCCGAGAGAAGACCAAAAGTAGCCATTGACAATGGTGATGTATCACATAAAGCCAGCCATGGAAAGGAGTAAGACTGATTGGATGAAGATAGCAGGAAAGCAGAGATTCAGAGGAACAAAAGTATCTCTATTCGCTTATCTGAAATTCTCACCAATGAATTACATAAGTATTTCTATCCTTTATTATTTATCTTTTAATTATCTAATCCAATCACATTTAACCCTACCTGACTGAGATTTGCAAGGTGACCATAGCTTGCTTCATACCAACAATCTCCGTGGGATTCGACCCTTACTCACGTAAGGTATTACTTGGATGACCCAGTGCACTTGCTGGTTAGTTGTGCGAAGTTGTGAACCATGGTATTGGCATCATGCTTTTGGCGCCATTACCAGGGAAAGAAAGAGCAATGAATTTTACATAATCAAGGTGTAATCACAATTTCCGCGCACCAAGTTTTTGGCGCCGTTGCTCATAGTGTTCTTGGTGTTCATCTTGACATTCATAGCATTCTTGCATGCATTCATTATTTTGATCCATAACTTTCATGCATTGCATCATTTTTGTTGTTTTTCCTCTCTCATCATAAAAATTCAAAAATAAAAAAAATATCTTTCCCTTTTTTTCTCATCAAATTCGAAAATTGGATTGACTTTTTCAAAAATTTTTAAAATCTAGTTGTTTCTTATGAGTCAAATCAAATTTTCAATTTGAAAATCTTATCTTTTTCAAAAATCAAATCTTTTTCAAATTTCTTAGTTATTTTCGAAAATTCCAAAAATATTTTTCAAAAATCTTTTTCTTATTTTTATACCAAATTTTCGAAAATAACAATAGCAATTAATGTTTTGATTCAAAAAATTTCAAGTTTGTTACTTGCTTGTTAAGAAAGATTCAAACTTTGAGTTCTAGAATCATATCTTGTGATTTCTTGTGAATCAAGTCATTAATTGTGATTTTAAAAATCAAATCTTTTTCAAAAACTAATTTCAATCATATCTTTTCTAACTTCCTAACTTCTTATCTTTTCAAAATTTGTTTCAACTAACTAACTAACTTTTTGTTTGTTTCTTATCTTTTTCAAAACTACCTAACTAACTCTCTCTCTCTATTTTCGAAAATATCTTTCCCCTTTTTTCAAAAATTTCTTTTTAATTAACTAATTATTTTAAATTTTTATTTTAATTTTCAAAAATTACTAACCTTTTTCAAAAACTATTTTCGAAAATCACTAACTCTTTTTTTGAAAAATAATTTTCGAAAATTCTCTTCTCTCTCATCTCCTTCTATTTGTTTATTCATCTACTAACATCTCTCCCTCACTCACAAAAAAAAAAAAAAGAAAGAGGATCTCTATTATTATTATTTTTCTGTGCCCTCTTCTTTGTCATATGAGCAGGAGCAAGGACAAGAATATTCTTGTTGAAGCAGATCCAGAACCTGAAAGGACTCTGAAGAGGAAACTAAGAGAAGCTGAATTACAACAAACCAACAAGCACCTGTCAGAAATTATCAAACAGGAAAAGAAGATGGCAGCTGAAAATAATAATAATGCAAGGAGAATGCTTGGTGACTTTACTGCACCTAATTCCAATTTACATGGAAGAAGCATCTCCATTCCTGCCATTGGAGCAAACAACTTTGAGCTGAAACCTTAGCTAGTTTCTCTGATGCAGCAGAACTGCAAGTTTCATGGACTTCCATATGAAGATCCTTTTCAGTTCTTGCTTGAATTCTTGCAGATCTGTGATACTGTTAAGACTAATGGAGTAAATCCTGAAGTCTACAGGCTCATGCTTTTCCCTTTTGCTGTAAGAGACAGAGCTAGAGTGTGGTTGGACTCTCAACCCAAAGACAGCCTGAACTCTTGGGATAAGCTGGTCACGGCTTTCTTAGCCAAGTTCTTTCCTCCTCAAAAGTTGAGCAAGCTTAGCGTGGATGTTCAGACCTTCAGACAGAAAGAAGGTGAATCCATCTATGAAGCTTGGGAGAGATAAAAAAGAACTGACCAAAAAGTGTCCTTCTGACATGCTTTCAGAATGGACCATC
>NC_029786.2:91328150-91329248 GCF_000816755.2 Arachis ipaensis
TATGGACAAGTAGAGGACGTGTTAGTAAAGGTTGAAGGCCTTTACATCCCTGCTGATTTCATAGTCCTGTATACTGGAAAGGAAGAGGATGAATCCATCATCCTAGGAAGACCTTTCCTGGCCACAGCAAGAGCTGTGATTGATGTGGACAGAGGAGAATTGATCCTTCAAGTAAATGAGGACAACCTTGTGTTTACAACTCAAGGATCTCTCTCTGCATCCATGGAGAGGAAGCAGAAAAAGCTTCTCTCAAAGCAGAGTCAACCAAAGCCCCCACAGTCAAACTCTAAGTTTTGTGTTGGGAGGCCACAACCAAACTCTAAGTTTGGTGTTGAAATCCCATATCCAAACTCTAAGTATGGTGTTGGAGAGTCTCAACAATGCTCTGAACATCTGTGAGGCTCCATGAGGGCCCACTGTCAAGCTATTGACATTAAAGAAGCGCTTGTTGGGAGGCAACCCAATTTTTATTTATCTAACTATATTTTTCTTAGTTATATGTCTTTATAGGTTCATGATCATGTAAAGCCACAAAATAAAAATAAAAATCAAAAACAGAATCAAAAACAGCAGAAGAAAAATCACACCCTGGAGGAGCATCTGTCTGGCGTTCAACGCCAGAACAGAGCATGGTTCTGGCGCTGAACGCCCAAAATGGGCAGCATTCTGGCGCTGAACGCCCAGAACAAGCATGGTTCTGGCGTTCAACGCCAGAAATGGCAACAAATGGGCGTTGAACGCCCAAAATGAGCACCAACCTGGCGCTGAACGCCCAGAGTTGTGTGCAAGGGCATTTTACATGCCTAAATTGGTGCAGGGATGTAAATGCCTTGACACCTCAGGATCTGTGGACCCCACAGGATCATCTCAGGATCTGTGGATCCCACAAGATCCCCACCTACCTCATCATCTCTCTTTCCATTCATGATCATCCCTTCTGTTTTCCATTTACCACTCACATCCATACACCCACCCAATATGGCCGAATACACACATCCATCCATCTCCTCCATATCTTCTTCTTCTTCTTCTATTCTTTCTTCTTTTGCTCGAGGGCGAGCAACATTCTAAGTTTGGTGTGGTAAAAGCATAGCTTCG
>NC_029786.2:91329446-91329967 GCF_000816755.2 Arachis ipaensis
AAATCATAAAAATGATTCTTGAAGCAAGAAAAAGCAGCAAAGAACAAAGCTTGCAGAAAAAAAAATTAGGCAAAAAAAAAATTTAGAAAAAAATAAAGAAAAACCAAGCAGAAAAAGCCAAAGCTCTTAAAACCAAGAGGCAAGAGCAAAAAGCCAATAACCCTTAAAACCAAAAGGCAAGGGCAAATAAAAAGGATCCCAAGGCTTTGAGCATCAGTGGATAGGAGGGCCTAAAGGAATAAAATCTTGGCCTAAGCGGCTAAACCAAGCTGTCCCTAACCATGTGCCCATGTGCTTGTGGCGTGAAGGTGTCAAGTGAAAACTTGAGACTGAGCGGTTAAAGTCAAGGTCCAAAGCAAAAAAAGAGTGTGCTTAAGAACCCTGGACACCTCTAATTGGGGACTTTAGCAAAGCTGAGTCACAATCTGAAAAGGTTCACCCAGTTATGTGTCTGTGGCATTTATGTATCCGGTGGTAATACTGGAAAACAAAGTGCTTAGGGCCACGGCCAAGACTCATAA
>NC_029786.2:91330586-91335464 GCF_000816755.2 Arachis ipaensis
AAGAAGGACTGCTGATGCTGTTGGATTCTGACCTCTCTGCACTCAAAATGGATTTTCTGGAGCTACAAAACTCAAAATGGCGCGCTTCCAATTGCGTTAGAAAGTAGACATCCAGGGCTTTCCAGCAATGTATAATAGTCTATACTTTGGCCAAGATTAGATGACGCAAACTGGCGTTCAACGCCAGCTCTCTGCCCAATTCTGGCGTCCAGCGCCAGAAAAGGATCCAAAACCAGAGTTGAACGCCCAAACTGGCACAAAAGCTGGCGTTCTAATCCAAGAGGGACCTCTATATCTCTTAGATCTCTTAATCGGAATCTTCGTGGTGTAAGCTAGAATGATGGCGACATTCAAGAGAATCCGGAAGGTCTAAACCTTATCTGTGGTATTCCGAGTAGGATTCAATGATTAAATGACTGTAACGAGCTCCAAACTCGCGATTGCTGGGCGTAGTGACAGACGCAAAAGGATAGTAAATCCTATTCCAGCATGATCGAGAACCGACAGATGAATAGCCGTGCCGTGACAGGGTGCGTTGACCATTTTCACTGAGAGGATAAGATGAAACCATTGACAAGGGTGATGCCTTCAGACGATTAGCCGTGCCGTGACAGGGCATTTGGATCATTTTCCCGAGAGAAGACCGAAAGTAGCCATTGACAATGGTGATGTATCACATAAAGCCAGCCATGGAAAGGAGTAAGACTGATTGGATGAAGATAGCAGGAAAGCAGAGATTCAGAGGAACAAAAGCATCTCTATTCGCTTATCTGAAATTCTCACCAATGAATTACATAAGTATTTCTATCCTTTATTATTTATCTTTTAATTATCTAATCCAATCACATTTAACCCTACCTGACTGAGATTTGCAAGGTGACCATAGCTTGCTTCATACCAACAATCTCCGTGGGATTCGACCCTTACTCACGTAAGGTATTACTTGGACGACCCAGTGCACTTGCTGGTTAGTTGTGCGAAGTTGTGAACCATGGTATTGGCATCATATTTTTGGCGTCATTACCAGGGAAAGAAAGAGCAATGAATTTTACATAATCAAGGTGTAATCACAATTTCCGCGCACTAAGTTTTTGTTGTGATGAGCGGATAATTTATACGCTTTTTGACATTGTTTTTAGTATGTTTTTAGTAGGATCTAGTTACTTTTAGGGATGTTTTCATTAGTTTTTATGTTAAATTCACATTTCTGGACTTTACTATGAGTTTGTGTGTTTTTCTATGATTTCAGGTATTTTCTGGCTGAAATTAAGGGACTTAAGCAAAAATCAGATTCAGAGGTTGAAGAAGGACTGCTGATGCTATTGGATTCTGACCTCCCTGAAGTCAAAGTAGGTTTTCTGGAGCTACAGAACTCGAAATGGCGCGCTTCCAATTGCGTTAGAAAGTAGACATCCAGGGCTTTTCAGCAATGTATAATAGTCCATACTTTGATCAAGTTTAGATGACGCAAACTGGCATTCAACGCCAGCTCTTTGCCCAAATCTAGCGTCCAGCGCCAGAAAAGGATCCAAAACCAGAGTTGAACGCCCAAACTGGCACAAATACTGGCGTTCAACTCCAAGAAGAACCTCTACATGTGCAACACTCAAGCTCAGCCCAAACACACACCTAGTGGGCCCCGGAAGTGGATTTATGCATCAATTACTTACTTCTGTAAACCCTAGTGACTAGATTATTATAAATAGGACTTTTTATCATTGTATTCACAGTCTTGGTTACTCCGGTTCCCCTCTGGGGCCGAGACCAATGAACTCCATTATCACTTATGTATTTTTAACGGTAGAGTTTCTACACTCCATAGATTAAGGTGTGGAGCTCTGCTGTTCCTCAAAGATTAATACAAAGTACTACTGTTTTCTATTCAATTCACCTTATTTCGTTTCTAAGATATTCATTCGCACTTCAACCTGAATGTGATGAACGTGACAATCATCATCATTCCCTATGAACACGTGCCTGACAACCACTTCCGTTCTACATTAGATTGAATGAGTATCTCTTAGATCTCTTAATCGGAATCTTCGTGGTGTAAGCTAGAATGATGGCGGCATTCAAGAGAATCCGGAAGGTCTAAACCTTGTCTGTGGTATTCCGAGTAGGATTCAATGATTGAATGACTGTGACGAGCTCCAAACTCGCGATTGCTGGGCGTAGTGACAGACGCAAAAGGATAGTAAATCCTATTCTAGCATGATCGAGAACCGACAGATGAATAGTCGTGCCGTGACAGGGTGCGTTGACCATTTTCACTGAGAGGATAGGATGAAGCCATTGACAAGGGTGATGCCTCCAGACGATTAGTCGTGCCGTGACAGGGCATTTGGATCATTTTCCCGAGAGAAGACTGAAAGTAGCCATTGACAATGGTGATGTATCACATAAAGCTAGCCATAGAAAGGAGTAAGATTGATTGGGTGAAAATAGTAGGAAAGCAGAGGTTCAGAGGAACGAAAGCATCTCTATTCGCTTATCTGAAATTCTCACCAATGATTTACATAAGTATTTCTATCCCTATTTTATTAATTACTATTCGAATACTCCATTACTATTTTATATCCGCCTGACTGAGATTTACAAGGTGACCATAGCTTGCTTCATACCAACAATCTCCGTGGGATTCGACCCTTACTCACGTAAGGTATTACTTGGACGACCCAGTGCACTTGCTGGTTAGTTGTGCGAAGTTGTGAACCATGGTATTGGCATCATGTTTTTGGCGCCATTACCAGGGAAAGAAAGATCGATGAATTCTACATAATCAAAGTGTAGTCACAATTTCTGCGCACCAAGTTTTTGGCACCGTTGCTGGGGATTGTTCGAGTTTAGACAACTGACGGTTCATCCTGTTGCTCAGATTAGGTAATTTTCTTTTTGTTTTCTTTTCAAAAATTTTTCAAAAATCTTTCAAAATTTTCTCCTTTGTTTTCGAAAAAAAAATAAAAATGTTTTCAAAAATATAATTTTTCTTCAGAATTTTTAAGAATGAATTCTAGTGTTTCATGAAGCATGGCTGGCTGTAAAGCCATGTCTAATACGACTGTAGGGCATGTTAGACGTGTCATGTCTGAGTTACATACTAAAGCTTGGCTGGCTATTAAGCCAAGCCAGACCCTTTGATTGGAGCTTTAGAGCATAAGATTCCTGGAATTCATATTAAAAATTTTGGAATCCTTATTTTTCTTTTTCAAAATGATTTTCAAAAATTTTAAAATAAAAATACAAAAAAAAAAAATCATAAAATCATAAAAAAAATCAAAAATATTTTTTGTGTTCTTGTTTGAGTCTTGAGTGATGTTATAAGTTTGGTGTCAATTGCATGTGCATCTTGCATTTTTCGAAAAAAATCATGCATTCATAGTGTTCTTCATGATCTTCAAGTTGTTCTTGGTAAGTCTTCTTGTTTGATCTTTGCATTTGCATGTTTTGTGTCTTTTCTTGTTTTTCATATGCATTCTTGAATTCTTAGTGTCTAAGCATTAAAGAATTCTAAGTTTGGTGTCTTGCATGTTTTCCTTGCATTAAAAAAATATGTTCTTGGTGTTCATCTTGACATTCAAAGTGTTCTTGGTGTTCATCTTGACATTCATAGCATTCTTGCATGCATTCATTGTTTTAATCTAAAAATTTCATGCATTGCATCATTTTTCTTGTTTTTCTCTCTCATCATTAAAAATTCAAAAATCAAAAAAATATCTTTCCCTTTTTCTCTCTTAAAATTTCAAAAATTAGATTTGACTTTTCAAAAATTTTTAAAAATCTAGTTGTTTTTATGAGTCAAATCAAATTTTTAATTTAAAAATCTCATCTTTTTCAAAATCTTTTTCAAAAATCAAATCTTTTTCAAATTTCTTAGTTATTTTTGAAAATTTCAAAAATATTTTTCGAAAATTTTTTTCTCATTTTTATATCAAATTTTCGAAAATAACATAATCAATTAATGTTTTGATTCAAAAATTTCAAGTTTGTTATTTACTTGTTAAGAAAGATTCAAACTTTGAGTTCTAGAATCATATCTTGTGATTTCTTGTAAATCAAGTCATTAATTGAGATTTTAAAAATCAAATCTTTTTCAAAAACTAATTTCTATCATATCTTTTCAAAAATATCTTCTTATCTTACCTTTTTCAAAACTTGGATTTCAAAATATCTTTTCTAACTTCTTATCTTCTTATCTTTTCAAAATTGATTTTCAAAAATTGTTTCAACTAACTAACTAACTCTTTGTTTGTTTCTTATCTTTTTCAACACCACCTAACTAACTCTCTCTCTCTAATTTTCGAAAATATCTTCCCTCTTTTTCAAAAATTCTTTTTAATTAACTAATTATTTTAATTTTTTATTTTAATTTTCGAAAAAAATCACTAACCTTTTTCAAAAAAAATTTTCGAAAATTCCCTCTCTCTCTTTTCTTCTCCTTTTCTTTCACTCACCTAAAGGAAACCTCTATATTTGGGTAAAAAGGATCCCTATTATTATTATTTTTCTGTGCCCTCTTCTTTGTCATATGAGCAGGAGCAAGGACAAGAACATCCTTGTTGAAGCAGATCCAGAACCTGAAAGGACTCTGAAAAGGAAACTAAGAGAAGCTAAATTACAACTATCCAGCAAGCACCTGTCAGAAATTTTCGAATAGGAAGAGGAGATGGCAGCCGAAAATAATATTAATGCAAGGACGATGCTTGGTGAATTTACTGCACCTAATTCCAATTTACATGGAAGAAGCATCTCCATTCCTGCCATTGGAGCAAACAATTTTGAGCTGAAACCTCAATTAGTTTCTCTGATGCAGCAGAACTGCAAGTTTCATGGACTTCCATCTGAAGATCCTTTTCAGTTCTTAACTGAATTCTTGCAGAT
>NC_029786.2:91335528-91340846 GCF_000816755.2 Arachis ipaensis
GAGAGGAATCCTATGAGTAATGGGACGCCTATGAAGAAGGGAGTTCTTGAAATTGATACTCTGAATGCCATATTGGCTCAGAATAAAATATTGACTCAGCAAGTCAATATGATTACCCAGAGTCTGAATGGAATGCAAGCTGCATCCAACAGTACTCAAGAGGCATCTTCTGAAGAAGAAGCTTATGATCCTGAAAACCCTACAATAGCAGAGGTAAATTACATGGGTGAACCTTATGGAAACACCTATAATACATCATGGAGAAATCATCCAAATCTCTCATGGAAGGATCAAAGGCCTCAACAAGGCTTTAATAATGGTGGAAGAAACAGGTTTAGCAATAGCAAGCCTTTTCCATCATCCACTCAGCAACAGACAGAGAATTCTGAACAAAATACTTCTAATTTAGCAAATTTAGTCTCTGATCTATCTAAGGCCACTGTGAGTTTCATGAATGAAACAAGGTCTTCCATTAGAAATTTGGAAGCACAAGTGGGCCAGCTGAGTAAAAGGATCACTGAAATCCCTCCTAGTACTCTCCCAAGCAATACAGAAGAGAATCCAAAAGGAGAGTGCAAGGCCATTGACATAAGCACCATGGCCGAACCTGTAAGGGAAGGAGAGGACGTGAATCCCAAGGAGGAAGACCTCCTAGGACGTCCAGTGATCAATAAGGAGTCTCCCTCCGAGGAACCAAAGGAATCTGAGGCTCATCTAGAGACCATAGAGATTCCATTGAACCTCCTTATGCCCTTCATGAGCTCTGATGAGTATTCCTCTTCTGAAGAGAATGAGGATGTCACTGAAGAGCAAGCTGCCAAGTTCTTTGGTGCAATCATGAAGCTGAATGCCAAATTATTTGGCATTGAAACTTGGGAAGATGAACCTCCCTTGTTCACCAATGAACTAAGTGATCTAGATCAACTGACATTGCCTCAGAAGAGACAGGATCCCGGAAAGTTCATAATACCTTGTACCATAGGCACCATGATCTTTAGAGCTCTATGTGACCTTGGTTCAGGGATAAACCTCATGCCCCTCTCTGTAATAGAGAAACTGGGAATCTATGGGGTGCAAGCTGCTAAAATCTCATTAGAGATGGCAGACAATTCAAGAAAACAGGCTTATGGACAAGTAGAGGACGTGTTAGTAAAGGTTGAAGGCCTTTACATCCCTGCTGATTTCATAGTCTTGGATACTGGAAAGGAAGAGGATGAATCCATCATCCTAGGAAGACCTTTCCTGGCCACAGCAAGAGCTGTGATTGATGTGGACAGAGGAGAATTAATCCTTCAATTGAATGAGGACAACCTTGTGTTTACAACTCAAGGATCTCTCTCTGCATCCATGGAGAGGAAGCAGAAAAAGCTTCTCTCAAAGCAGAGTCAAACAAAGCCCCCACAGTCAAACTCTAAGTTTGGTGTTGGGAGGCCACAACCAAACTCTAAGTTTGGTGTTGAACTCCCATATCCAAACTCTAAGTTTGGTGTTGGAGAGTCTCAACAATGCTCTGAACATCTGTGAGGCTCCATGAGAGCTCACTGTCAAGCTATTGACATTAAAGAAGCGCTTGTTGGGAGGCAACCCAATTTTTATTTATCTAACTATATTTTTCTTAGTTATATGTCTTTATAGGTTCATGATCATGTGGAGTCACAAAATAAATATAAAAATTGAAAACGGAATAAAAAACAGCAGAAGAAAAATCACACCCTGGAGGAAGCATTTGCCTGGCGTTCAACACCAGAACAGAGCATGGTTCTAGCGCTGAACGCCCAAAATGGGCAGCATCCTGGCACTGAACGCCCAGAACAAGTATGGTTCTGGCGTTCAACGCCAGAAATGGCAACAAATGGGCGTTGAACGCCCAAAATAGGCACCAACCTGGCGCTATACGCCCAGAGTTGTGTGCAAGGGCATTTTACATGCCTAAATTGGTGCAGGGATGTAAATGCCTTGACACCTCAGGATATGTGGACCCCACAGGATCATCTCAGGATCTGTGGACCCCACAAGATCCCCACCTACCTCATCATCTCTCTTTCCATTCATGATCATCCCTTCTGTTTTCCATTTACCACTCACATCCATACACCCACTACCTTCAAAATTCAACATCTCTTTCCCACCCAATCCCACCCATATGGCCGAATACACCCCTCCCTCCATCTCCTCCATATCTTCTTCTTCTTCTTCTATTCCTTCTTCTTTTACTCGAGGGCGAGCAACATTCTAAGTTTGGTGTGGTAAAAGCATAGCTTTTTTGTTTTTTCCATAACCATTGATGGCACCTAAAGCCAGAGAAACCTCTAGAAAGAGGAAAGGGAAGACAAAAGCTTCCATCAAGGGTCTATAGCTCAGTGGTAGAAAATTTGACTGCAAATCATCCCTGAGATACCTCAGGGGATATATTTTCTTTCACACAATTATTGGAAGCAACTAAGGGTGGAACATCAAGAGCACTCCATCATCCTTCATGAAATAAGAAAAGATCAAAAAGTAATGAGGGAGGAGCAACAAAGACAAGGAAGAGACATAGAAGAGCTCAAGGACGTTATTGGTCCCTCAAGAAGGAAACACCACCATCACTAAGGTGGATTCATTCCTTGCTCTTATTTCTTCTACTTTTCGTTTTCTATGTTATGTGCTTATCTATGTTTGTCTCTTCATTACATGATCATTAGAAGAAAAAGCAAGCAGAAAAAGCCAAAAGCTCTTAAAACCAAGAGGCAAGAGCAAAAAGCCAATAACCCTTAAAACCAAAAGGCAAGGGCAAATAAAAAGGATCCCAAGGCTTTGAGCATCAGTGGATAGGAGGGCCTAAAGGAATAAAATCCTGGTCTAAGCGGCTAAACCAAGCTGTCCCTAACCATGTGCTTGTGGCGTGTAGGTGTCAAGTGAAAACTTGAGACTGAGCGGTTAAAGTCAAGGTCCAAAGCAAAAAAAGAGTGTGCTTAAGAACCCTGGACACCTCTAATTGGGGACTTTAGCAAAGCTGAGTCACAATCTGAAAAGGTTCACCTAATTATGTGTCTGTGGCATTTATGTATCCGGTGGTAATACTGGAAAACAAAGTGCTTAGGGCCATGGCCAAGACTCATAAAACAAGCTGTGTTCAAGAATCATCATACTGAACTAGGAGAGTCAATAACACTATCTGAACTCTGAGTTCCAAAAACTTGGTGCGCAGAAATTGTGATTACATTTTGATTATGTAAAATTCATCGCTCTTTCTTTCCCTGGTAATGGCACCAAAAACATGATGCCAATACCATGGTTCACAACTTCGCACAACTAACCAGCAAGTGCACTGGGTCGTCCAAGTAATACCTTACGTGAGTAAGGGTCGAATCCCACGGAGATTGTTGGTTTGAAGCAAGCTATGGTCACCTTGTAAATCTCAGTCAGGCGGATATAAAATAATAATGGAGTTTTCGAAAGTAATGAATAAAATAGGGATAGAAATACTTATGTAAATCACTGGTGAGAATTTTAGATAAGCGAATAGAGATACTTTCGTTCCTCTGAACCTCTGCTTTCCTGCTATCTTCATCCAATCAGTCTTGTTCCTTTCCATGGCTGGCTTTATGTGATACATCACCATTGTCAATGGCTACTTTCGGTCTTCTCTCGGGAAAATGATCCAAATGCCCTGTCACGGCATGGCTAATCGTCTGGAGGCATCACCCTTGTCAATGGCTTCATCTTATCCTCTCAGTGAAAATGGTCAATGCACCCTGTCACGGCACGACTATTCATCTATCGGTTCTCGATCATGCTGGAATAGGATTTACCATCCTTTTGCGTCTGTCACTACGCCCAGCAATCGCGAGTTTGGAGCTCGTCACAGTCATTCATTCATTGAATCCTACTCGGAATACCATAGACAAGGTTTAGACCTTCCGGATTCTCTTGAATGCCGCCATCATTCTAGCTTACACCACGAAGATTCTGATTAAGAGATCTAAGCGATACTCATTCAATCTAATGTAGAACGGAGGTGGTTGTTAGGCACGCGTTCATAGGGAATGATGATGATTGTCACGTTCATCACATTCAGGTTGAAGTGCGAATGAATATCTTAGAAACGAAACAAGATGAATTGAATAGAAAACAGTAGTACTTTGCATTAATCTTTGAGGAACAGCAGAGCTCCACACCTTAATCTATGGAGTGCAGAAACTCTACCGTTGGAAATACATAAGTGATAATGGAGTTTATTGGTCTCGGTCCCAGAGGGGAACCGGAGTAACCAAGACTACTATGATCTGAAGATAAAACTCAGGATGTTTAATACAATAGTAAAATGTCCTATTTATAATAAACTAGCTTCTAGGGTTTACAGAAGTAAGTAATTGATGCATAAATCCACTTCCGAGGAGGGGAAAAGCTAGCCTTGCCCCAGGGGAGGGCTTTTCGGCTATTTTGTAGAGTTCAAGGGAGATGACTTCATGAACCTCTACTTCTTCTCCAATCATGATGCTATGGATCATGATGGCCCGGTCTATAGTAACTTCAGACCGGTTGCTAGTGGAAATGATTGAGCATTGAATGAATTCCAACCATCCTCTAGCTACAGGCTTGAGGTCCAATCTTCTTAGTTGAACTGGCTTGCCTTTGGAGTCAATCTTCCATTGAGCTCCTTCTACACATATGTCCATAAGGACTTGGTCCAACCTTTGATCAAAGTTGACTCTCCTTGTGTAGGGGCGTTCATCTCCTTGCATCATGGGCAAGTTAAACGCCAACCTCACATTCTCCGGACTAAAATCTAAGTATTTCCCCCGAACCATTGTAACATAGATCTTTGGATCCGGGTTCTTACTTTGATCATGGTTCTTGGTGATCCATGCATTGGCATAGAACTCTTGAACCATTAGGATGCCGACTTGTTGGATGGGATTTGATAGAACTTCCCAACCTTTTCTTTGAATTTTATGTCGGATCTCTGGATACTCATTTCTTTTGAGTTTGAAAGGGACCTCGGGGATCACCTTCTTCTTGGCCACAACATCATAGAAGTGGTCTTGATGGGCTTTGGAGATGAACCTTTCCATCTCCCATGACTCGGATGTGGAAGCTTTTGTCTTCCCTTTCCCCTTTCTAGAGGATTCTCCGGTCTTAGGTGCCATCAATGGTAATGGAAAAATAAAAAGCTTATGCTTTTACCACACCAAACTTAGAATTTTGCTCGCCCTCGAGCAAGAGAAGAAAGAATAGATGAAGAAGAAGAAGAAATGGAGGAGAGGGAAAGTGGGAAGTGTTTCGGCCAAGAAGGGTGTAGAGGGGTGTGTTGTGTGAATTTGATGAAGAATGGA
>NC_029786.2:91341925-91344272 GCF_000816755.2 Arachis ipaensis
GTTATGTGGAGCTTCAAGATATTGATTCTGATAAGAAGTTCATTGTCAATGGACAGAGAATCAAGCACTATCTTGAGGGCAACATTGAGCAAGAGTGCTCAAGGCTGAAGCTAGATTAAAAGCTCAGCAAGGTCCAGCTAAAGACAATAAAGAAGCGCTTGCTGGGAGGCAACCCAGCCATGGGGCAACAATCCTCTAAGCATTTTGCCCTATTTTTATTTTTATTTGTTTATATAAAGTTCACTGACACTAAGGTGAGGAATCATTTGTATAAGTCCACAGAGTTACAAAAGGACTCGGCGCACAAAACAGAGAAAAAGAGCTCACTGGCAAGAAAACGTCAGTAAAAGTGTATTTTGGGCGTTCAACGCCAGTAATGGTAGCAATCTGGGCGTTCAACGCCAGAAATAGGCACCCACTGGGCGTTGAACACCCAGGAGAGCAGCATTTGGGCGTTGAACGCCCAAAACAGGCAGTGTTTGGGCTTTCAAACGCCAGGATGGCAGGGAAGAGGCAAAACTCATTTTTTTCAAAATTTTTCATTCTAAATCTTGATTTTCATACTTCAATTCATGATTTCTTGCATAAACATGTTAAGAACCCTGATTTCTAAAAACCCTACCTTAAAAATATCAAATGTATTTTAATCCATAAGCACCAGGCCTCTTTGCAAATTCAATCCAACTCTTTTCAAATCTTTTTTTTTTTAACAAATCTATCTTTTCAACTCATCAATATCTTTTTCAAAACCTCCACTTTATCTTTTTCAAAATCTAAATCTATCTTTTTCAAAAATCTTTCATATCTTTTCAATTTAAACTATATCCTCTCTTATCATATCTTCTATTTTATCTTTTCCAAATCAATCTTTTTATCATATCTTTATCTCTTTTTTTTTTTTGAAAACCCACCCTCCTTCCCTTTAAAATTGGGTTCGGCCTCCCTCCTCCTCCATCAACAATTGCACCTAGCTCTCCTTCCATCCCTCTCCTTTCTTTTCTTTTGCTTGAGGACAAGCAAACCTCTAAGTTTGGTGTGTTTATCCGAGATCACTAAGATCATGGCTCCTAAAAGAAAACAACCCACTCCAAGAGGCAAGAAAGAGAGCGTTCCAAAACCACTTTGGAATCAAGGGAAGTTCTTATCTAAAGAACATTAGACCATTATAACAAAATAATGGGTCTGAGATCAGTAATCCCGGAAGTTAGATTCGATCTGAAAGAAGATGAATATCCGGAGATCCAGGAGCAAATTCGAATCAGGAACTGGGAAGTCCTAGCTAATCCTGAAACAAAGGTGGGAAGGAATATGATCCAGGAGTTCTATGCTAATATGTGGCAGACTGACAAGCAAAAACTATCTGGAACTGCCTTCTATGAATATCGGACCATGGTCAGAGGAAAGATTGTTCATACCACCCCTGACAAGATCAGAGAGATCTTAAAGCTACCTCAGCTGAAAGATGATCCAGATTCCTTCAACAGGAGAATGATGAGAACAGACAAGGGTCTGGATAAGATTCTAGAGGACATATGTATCCCTGGAGCCAGGTGGACCACCAACACAAGGGGTATCCCAAATCAACTCAAGAGAGAAGATCTCAAACCAGTCGCCAGAGGATGGCTGGACTTCATTGGGCATTCTCTGTTGCCTACTAGCAACCGTTCTAAAGTCACTATTAAAAGGGCAGTGATGATCCATTGCATCATGATGGAAAAAGAAGTGGAAGTCCATCAGCTGATCTCAGCTGAACTCTACAAAATTGCTAACAAAAATTCTAAAGAGGCCAGGTTGGCTTATCCAAGCGTGATATCGCTGCTCTGCAAGGATGCTGGAGTAAGGATGGGAATAACTGAGTACATCTCAGTTGAGAAGCCAATCACCAAGGCATCAATGGAGAAACAACAAGCACAGGATGATCCTATCAAAAAGAAAACGCAGGAAATCCTCCCAGAAATCCCTCAATCTGAGTATTGGGAGTATCTTGAGACGTCTGTTACCAAGATACGGGAAGCTATGGAACAAATCATAAAAGAACAAAAGGAACACAGTCAAATTCTTACCTATATGTTTAAAGAACAAGAGGAGCAAGGGCGTGACTTAAGGGACTTGAAGCGCCAGAAGTTATCTCTTGCAGGACCAAGCACCCCAAAGATCAGAGGAACCCCCGTTCTCCCAGAATAAAGGTTGTTAGATGATAAAATAAGTACAAACGACTACTACTCTTTTTATTTGATATCGAATTAACCTCTATTTTAGTTTTATCTGTGATTAATGATGATATACTGAGGATTCCATTTGAAGATATTCCTGTGATAGTGTCTTAATTCCGTCTTTAACCTTTAAT
>NC_029786.2:91344954-91346368 GCF_000816755.2 Arachis ipaensis
CTGGCCTAAGCGGCTAAATCAAGCTGTCCCTAACCATGTGCTTGTGGCGTGAAGGTGTCAAGTGAAAACTTGAGACTGAGCGGTTAAAGTCAAGGTCCAAAGTAGAAGGAAGAGTTGCTTAAGAACTCTGGACACCTCTAATTGGGGACTTTAGCAAAGCTGAGTCACAATCCAAAGGGTTCACCCAATTATGTGTCTGTGGCATTTATGTATCCGGTGGTAATACTGGAAAACAAAGTGCTTAGGGCCACGGCCAAGACTCATGAAATAGCTGTGTTCAAGAATCATCATACTAAAATAGGAGAATCAATAACACTATCTGAATTCTAAGTTCTCATTGATTCCAATCACTCTGAACTTCAATGGATAAAGTGAGATGCCAAAACTGTTCGGAAGCAAAAAGCTGCTAGTCCCGCTCATCTAATTAGAATTTGAGCTTCACTCAAAAACTCTGAGATACTATTGTTTCTCAACCTATTAGTCTTCTATTTTATTTGTCTAGTTGCTTGAGGACAAGCAACAGTTTAAGTTTGGTGTTGTGATGAGCGGATATTTTATACGCTTTTTGGGGTTAATTTCATATAGTTTTTAGTATGTTTTAGTCAGTTTTTAGTTTATTTTCATTAGTTTCTAGGAAAAATTCATATTTCTGGACTTTACTATGAGTTGTGTGTTTTTCTATAATTTCAGGTATTTTTCTGGCTGAAATTGAGGGAGCTGAGCAAAAATCTGATTCAGGCTGAAAAAGGACTGCTGATGCTGTTGGATTCTCACCTCCTTGCACTCAAAGTGGATTTTCTGGAGCTACAGAACTCGAAATGGCATGCTTCCAATTGCGTTGGAAAGTAGACATCCAGGGCTTTCCAGAAATATATAATAGTCTATACGTTGCTCAAGGATAGATGACGTAAACTGGCGTTCAACGCCAGTTTTCTGCCCAATTCTCGCGTCCAGCGCCAGAAAATGATTAAAAGTTGGAGTTCAACGCCAGAAATGGATCCAAACCTGGCGTTGAACGCCCAAAATAGCCTTATGCACGTGAATTGCTTAAGTCTCAGCCCCAGCACAAACCAAGTGGGCCCCAGAAGTGGATCTCTATACCATCTGTTATAGTTTACTCAATTTCTGTAAACCTAGGCTACTAGTTTAGTATTTAAACAACTTTTAGAGACTTATGTTGTATCTCATGATATTTTAGATCTAAACTTTGTACTCTTTGACAGCATGAGTCTCTAAACTCCATTGTTGGGGGTGAGGAGCTCTGCTGTGTCTCAATGGATTAATGCAAGTATTTCTGTTTTCTATTCAAACATGCGTGTTCCTAACTAAGATATCCATTCGCGCCTAACTATGGAGAAGGTGATGATCAGTGACACTCATCACCTTCCTCAATCCATGAACGTGTGTCTGACAA
>NC_029786.2:91347738-91348112 GCF_000816755.2 Arachis ipaensis
GAGTCATAAAAAGGATTGGAGAGAAACAGAAAGAGTTCTCCTCACTGAAGAATGCAGTGCAGTCATTCTGAAGAGCTTTCCCGAGAAGCTCAAAGATCCTGGGAGTTTTCTGATACCATGCATATTAGAAGGTCAATGCACCAAGATAGCTTTATGCGATCTTGGGGCAAGCATCAACCTAATACCTGCATCCACTATCAGAAAGCTTGGCTTAACTGCAGAAGTTAAACCAACCAGGATATGTCTCCAACTTGCTGATGGTTCCACTAAATACCCATCAGGCGTGATTGAAGACATGATTGTCAGATTTGGGCCATTCGCCTTTCTCACTGACTTTGTTGTGCTGGAAATGGAGGAGCACAAGAGTGCTACTC
>NC_029786.2:91348642-91351186 GCF_000816755.2 Arachis ipaensis
TGTAATGCGCCTGCAACCTTCCAGAGATGCATGCTCTCTATTTTCTCTGATATGGTGGAAAAATTTCTGGAAGTCTTCATGGATGACTTCTCAGTATATGGAGACTCATTCAGCTCCTGTCTTGATCACCTGAAACTTGTTCTGAAAAGATGCCAAAAGACCAACCTAGTGTTAAACTGGGAAAAATGTCACTTCATGGTGACTGAAGGGATTGTTCTTGGGCATAAAATTTCAAACAAGGGAATAGAGGTGGATCAAGCAAAAATAGAGGTAATTGAAAAATTACCACCACCTGCCAATGTTAAGGCAATCAGAAGCTTTCTGGGGCACGCAGGATTCTATAGGAGGTTTATAAAGAATTTTTCAAAAATCGCAAAACCTCTAAGCAATCTGCTAGCTGCTGACACGCCATTTGTGTTTGACAGAGAGTGCCTGCAGGCATTTGAAACGCTGAAAGCTAAGCTGGTCACAGCACCAGTCATTTCTGCACCAGACTGGACATTACCATTTGAGCTAATGTGTGATGCCAGTGATCACGCCATTGGTGCAGTGTTGGGACAGAGGCATGATAAGCTTCTGCACGTCATTTATTACGCCAGTCGTGTTCTAAATGATGCCCATAAAAATTACACAACCACAGAAAAAGAATTACTTGCAGTGGTTTACGCCATTGACAAGTTCAGATCATACTTAGTAGGATCAAAAGTGATTGTGTATACTGATCATGCTGCTCTTAAATATCTACTCACAAAGCAGGATTCAAAACCCAGGCTCATCAGATGGGTGTTGCTTCTGCAAGAGTTTGATATAGAAATAAGAGACAGAAAAGGGACAGAGAACCAAGTGGCTGATCATCTATCCCGGATAGAGCCAGTAGAAGGGACGCCCCTTCTCCCTCTTGAGATCTCTGAGACTTTTCCAGATGAGCATTTATTTGCCATTCAGGAAACACCATGGTTTGCCGATATTGCAAACTATAAAGCTGCAAGGTTCATACCCAAGGAGTACAACAGGACACAAAAGAAAAAATTAATTACTGATGCAAAGTACTACTTGTGGGATGAACCTTATCTCTTTAAGAGATGTGCAGACGGAATAATCCGTAGGTGTGTGCCTAGAGAAGAAGCACAGAAGATCCTGTGGCATTTCCACGGATCTCAATAAGCTTCAAGATTTTGATTCTGATAAGAAGTTCATTGTCAATGGATAGAGAATCAAGCACTATCTTGAGGGCAACATTGAGCAAGAGTGCTCAAGGCTGAAGCTAGATTAAAAGCTCAGCAAGGTCCAGCTAAAGACAATAAAGAAGCGCTTGCTGGGAGGCAACCCAGCCATGGGGCAACAATCCTCTAAGCATTTTGCCCTATTTTTATTTTTATTTGTTTATATAAAGTTCACTGACACTAAGGTGAGGAATCATTTGTATAAGTCCACAGAGTTACAGAAGGACTCGGTGCACAAAACAGAGAAAAAGAGCTCACTGGCAAGAAAACGCCAGTAATAGTAGCAATCTGGGCGTTCAACGCCAGAAATAGGCACCTACTGGGCGTTGAACGCCAGTAATGGCAGCAGCTGGTCGTTGAACGCCCAGGAGAGCAGCATTTGGGCGTTGAACGCCCAAAACAGGCAGTGTTTGGGCGTTCAAATGCCAGGATGGCAGGGAAGAGGCAAAACTCATTTTTTTCAAAATTTTTCATTCTAAATCTTGCTTTTCATACTTCAATTCATGATTTCTTGCATAAACATGTTAAGAACCCTGATTTCTAAAAACCCTACCTTAAAAATATCAAATGTATTTTAATCCATAAGCACCAGGCCTCTTTGCAAATTCAATCCAACTCTTTTCAAATCTTTTTTTAACAAATCTATCTTTTCAACTCATCAATATCTTTTTCAAAACCTCCACTATATCTTTTTCAAAATCTAAATCTATCTTTTTCAAAAATCTTTCATATCTTTTCAATTTTAAACTATATCCTCTCTTATCATATCTTCTATTTTATCTTTTCCAAATCAATCTTTTTATCATATCTTTATCTCCCTTTTTTTTTCGAAAACCCACCCTCCCAGTGCAGGGAGGTCAGAATCCAACAGCATCAGCAGTCCTTTTTCAGCCTGAATCAGATTTTTGCTCAGCTCCCTCAATTTCAGCCAGAAAAATACCTGAAATTACAGAAAAACACACAACTCATAGTAAAGTCCAGAAATATAAATTTTTCCTAGAAACTAATGAAAATAAACTAAAAACTAACTAAAACATACTAAAAACTATATGAAATTAACCCCAAAAAGCGTATAAAATATCCGCTCATCACAACACCAAACTTAAACTGTTGCTTGTCCTCAAGCAACTAGACAAATAAAATAGAAGACTAATAGGTTGAGAAACAATAATATCTCAGAGTTTTTGAGTGAAGCTCAAATTCTAATTAGATGAGCGGGACTAGCAGCTTTTTGCTTCCAAACAGTTTTGGCATCTCACTTTATCCATTGAAGCTCAGAGTGATTGGCATCTATGAGAACTTAGAATTCAGATAGTGTTAT
>NC_029786.2:91353054-91357600 GCF_000816755.2 Arachis ipaensis
TGAACCCTTTGGATTGTGACTCAGCTTTGCTAAAGTCCCCAATTAGAGGTGTCCAGAGTTCTTAAGCACACTCTTCCTTCTACTTTGGACCTTGACTTTAACCGCTCAGTCTCAAGTTTTCACTTGACACCTTCACGCCATAAGCACATGGTTAGGGACAGCTTGATTTAGCCGCTTAGGCCAGGATTTTATTCCCTTAGGCCCTCCTATCCACTGATGCTCAAAGCCTTGGGATCCTTTTTATTACCCTTGCCTTTTGATTTTAAGGGCTATTGGCTTTTTCTGCTTTTCTCTCTCTTTTTTTTTTGCTGCTTTTTCTTGCTTCAAGAATCATTTTTATGATTTTTCAGATTATCAATAACATGTCTCATGTTCACCATTCCTTCAAGAGCCAACATATTTAACAGTTTTAAACAACAAATTCAAAAGACATATGCACTGTTCAAGCATTCATTCAGAAGACAGAAAGTATTGCCACCACATGTAACTAATGAGAATTTCTCTTATTAAAACTCGAAATTTTATTGCCTCTTATTCAAAAAATCTACTATTTTATTCATGTTTGCTGATGATGAGAAAAATAAACTATAGCTTAATTGGAGATAAAATCAAAATAGACACTAATTACTACTATATGACTCCTAAGGTAAACTTCTATAAGGACACTATCACAAAATTAAGGCAGAAATTGGAAATTAACAACCTTTATTCTGGGAGAACGGGGGTTCCTCTGATCTTTGGGGTGCTTGGTCCTGCAAGAGATAACTTCTGGCGCTTCAAGTCCCTTAAGTCACGCCCTTGCTCCTCTTGTTCTTTAAACATATAGGTAAGAATTTGACTGTGTTCCTTTTGTTCTTTTATGATTTGTTCCATAGCTTCCCGTATCTTGGTAACAGATGTCTCAAGATACTCCCAATACTCAGATTGAGGGATTTCTGGGAGGATTTCCTGCGTTTTCTTTTTGATGGGATCATCATGTGCTTGTTGTTTTTCCATTGATGCCTTGGTGATTGGCTTCTCAACTGAGATGTACTCAGTTATTCCCATCCTTACTCCAGCATCCTTGTAGAGCAGCGATATCACGCTTGGATAAGCCAACCTGGCCTCTTTAGAATTTTTGTTAGCAATTTTGTAGAGTTCAGCTGAGATCAGCTGATGGACTTCCACTTCTTTTCCCATCATGATGCAATGGATCATCACTGCCCTTTTAACAGTGACTTCAGAACGGTTGCTAGTAGGCAACAGAGAATGCCCAATGAAGTCCAGCCATCCTCTGGCGACTGGTTTGAGATCTTCTCTCTTGAGTTGATTTGGGATACCCCTTGTGTTGGTGGTCCACTTGGCTCCAGGGATACATATGTCCTCTAGAATCTTATCCAGACCCTTGTCTGTTCTCATCATTCTCCTGTTGAAGGAATCTGGATCATCTTTCAGCTGAGGTAGCTTTAAGATCTCTCTGATCTTGTCAGGGGTGGTATGAACAATATTTTCTCTAACCATGGTCCGATATTCATAGAAGGCAGTTCCAGATAGTTTTTGCTTGTCAGTCTGCCACATATTAGCATAGAACTCCTGGATCATATTCCTTCCCACCTTCGTTTCAGGATTAGCTAGGACTTCCCAGTTCCTGATTCGAATTTGCTCCTGGATCTCCGGATATTCATCTTCTTTCAGATCGAATCTAACTTCCGGGATCACTGATCTCAGACCCATTATTTTGTTATAATGGTCTGAATGTTCTTTAGATAAGAACTTCCCTTGATTCCAAAGTGGTTTTGGAACGCTCTCTTTCTTGCCTCTTGGAGTGGGTTGTTTTCCTTTAGGAGCCATGATCTTAGTGATCTCGGATAAACACACCAAACTTAGAGGTTTGCTTGTCCTCAAGCAAAAGAAAAGAAAGGAGAGGGATGGAAGGAGAGCTAGGTGCAATTGTTGATGGAGGAGGAGGGAGGCCGAACCCAATTTTAAAGGGAAGGAGGGTGGGTTTTCAAAAAAAAAAA
Source organism: Arachis ipaensis (assembly GCF_000816755.2). Classification (NCBI taxonomy): domain Eukaryota; kingdom Viridiplantae; phylum Streptophyta; class Magnoliopsida; order Fabales; family Fabaceae; genus Arachis; species Arachis ipaensis. Next base: position 91,355,055 of record NC_029786.2, read on the forward strand.
AGAGATAAAGATATGATAAAAAGATTGATTTGGAAAAGATAAAATAGAAGATATGATAAGAGAGGATATAGTTTAAATTGAAAAGATATGAAAGATTTTTGAAAAAGATAGATTTAGATTTTGAAAAAGATAAAGTGGAGGTTTTGAAAAAGATATTGATGAGTTGAAAAGATAGATTTGTTAAAAAAAAAGATATGAAAAGAGTTGGATTGAATTTGCAAAGAGGCCTGGTGCTTATGGATTAAAATACATTTGATATTTTTAAGGTAGGGTTTTTAGAAATCAGGGTTCTTAACATGTTTATGCAAGAAATCATGAATTGAAGTATGAAAATCAAGATTTAGAATGAAAAATTTTGAAAAAAATGAGTTTTGCCTCTTCCCTGCCATCCTGGCGTTTGAAAGCCCAAACACTGCCTGTTTTGGGCGTTCAACGCCCAAATGCTGCTCTCCTGGGCGTTCAACGCCCAGCTGCTGCCATTACTGGTGTTCAACGCCCAGTGGGTGCCTATTTCTGGCGTTGAATGCCCAGATTGCGACCATTACTGGCGTTTTCTTGCCAGTGAGCTCTTTTTCTCTGTTTTGTGCGCCGAGTCCTTCTGTAACTCTGTGGACTTATACAAATGATTCCTCACCTTAGTGTCAAAACGGAAGTGGTTGTCAGGCACGCGTTCATAGAGAATGATGATGATTGTCACGTTCATCAAATTCAGGTTGAAGTGCGAATGAATATCTTAGAAGCAAAATAAGATGAATTGAATAGAAAACAGTAGTACTTTGCATTAATCTTTGAGGAACAGCAGAGCTCCACACCTTAATCTATGGAGTGCAGAAACTATACCGTTGAAAAGACATAAGTGATAGGTCCAGGTATGGCCGAGATGGCCAGCCCCTAAAACAAGATCACAGGATCAAAATATAATCCAGGATGTCAAATACAATAGTGAAATGTCATATTTATAATAAACTAGCTACTAGGGTTTACAGAAGTAAGTAATTGATGCATAAATCCACTACCGGGGCCCACTTGGTGTGTGCTTGGGCTGAGCTTGAGTGTTGCACGTGTAGAGGTCCTTCTTGGAGTTGAACGCCAGGTTTTGATCCATTTCTAGCGTTCAACTCTGGTTTTTGATCCATTTCTGGCGCTGAACTCCAGAATTGGGCAGAGAGCTGGCGTTGAACACCAGTTTGCGTCGTCTAAACTTGGGCAAAGTATAGACTATTATATATTGCTGGAAAGCCCTGGATGTCTACTTTCCAACGCAATTAGAAGTGCGCCATTTTGAGTTCTGTAGCTCCAGAAAATCCACTTTGAGTGCAGGGAGATCAGAATCCAACAGCATCAGCAGTCGGGACTTATAGCTTTTTGCCTCTTGAATAGTTTTGGCATCTCACTCTATCCATTGAGGTTCAGAATGATTGGCTTCTATAGGAACTCAGAGTTCAGATAGTGTTATTGATTCTCCTAGTTCCGTATGATGATTCTTGAACACAGCTTCTTTATGAGTCTTGGCCGTGGCCCTAAGCACTTTGTTTTCCAGTATTACCACCGGATACATAAATGCCACATACACATAATTGGGTGAACCTTTTCAGATTGTGACTCAGCTTTGCTAAAGTCCCCAATTAGATGTGTCCAGGGTTCTTAAGCACACTCTTCTTTGTGCTTTGGACCTTGACTTTAACCGCTCAGTCTCAAGTTTTCACTTGACACCTACACGCCACAAGCACATGGTTAGGGACAGCTTAGTTTAGCCGCTTAGACCAGGATTTTATTTCTTTAGGCCCTCTTATCCACTGATGCTCAAAGCCTTGGGATCCTTTTTATTTCCCTTGCCTTTTGGTTTTAAGGGTTATTGGCTTTTTGCTCTTGCCTCTTGGTTTTAAGAGCTTTTGGCTTTTTCTGCTTGCTTTTTCTTTTTCTTTCTATATTTTTTTTTCGCCTTTTTTTTTCTGCAAGCTTTGTTCTTTGCTGCTTTTTCTTGCTTCAAGAATCATTTTTATGATTTTTCAGATTATCAAATAACATGTCTCCTAGTCATCATTCTTTCAAGAGCCAACATATTTAACATTCTTAAACAACAACTTCAAAAGACATATGCACTGTTTAAGCATACATTCAGAAAACAAGAAGCATTGTCACCACATCAATATAATTAAACTAAGTTCAAGGATAAATTCAAAACTCATGTACTTCTTGTTCTTTTGAATTAAAACATTTTTCATTTAACAGAGGTGATGGATTCATAGGACATTCATAACTTTAAGACATAGTTACTAACTACTAATGATCATTTAATGAAGACACAAACATAGATAAGCACATAACATAGAAAACGAAAAACAGAAGAAATAGGAACAAGGAATGAATCCACCTTAGTGATGGTGGCGTTTCCTTCTTGACGAACAAATGATGTCCTTGAGCTCTTCTATGTCTCTTCCTTGCCTTTGTTGCTCCTCCTTCATTGCTTTTAGATCTTCTCTGATTTCACGAAGGATGATGGAGTGCTCTTGATGTTCCACACTTAGTTGTCCCATGTTGGAACT
>NC_029786.2:91357917-91358566 GCF_000816755.2 Arachis ipaensis
GATGGATGTGTGTATTCGGCCATATGGGTGGGATTGGGTGGGAGAGAGAGATGTTGAATTTTGAAGGTAGTGGGTGTATGGATGTGAGTGGTAAATGGAAAACAGAAGGGATGATCATGAATGGAAAGAGAGATGATGAGGTAGGTGGGGATCTTGTGGGGTCCACAGATCCTAAGGTGTCAAGGCATTTACATCCCTGCACCAATTTAGGCATGTAAAATGCCCTTGCACACAACTCTGGGTGTTCAGCGCCAGGTTGGTGCCCATTTTGGGCGTTCAACGCCTATTTGTTGCCATTTCTGGCGTTGAACGCCAGAACCATGCTTGTTCTGGGCGTTCAGCGCCAGGATGCTGCCCATTTTGGGCGTTTAGCGCCAGAACCATGCTCTGTTCTGGCGTTGAACGCCAGGCAGATGCTTCCTCCAGGGTGTGATTTTTCTTCTACTGTTTTTGATTCCGTTTTCAATTTTTATATTTATTTTGTGACTCCACATCATCATGAACCTATAAAGACATATAACTAAGAGAAATATAGTTAGATAAAAATTGGGTTGCCTCCCAACAAGCACTTCTTTAATGTCAGTAGCTTGACAGTGGGCTCTCATAGAGCCTCACAGATGTGCAGAGCTTTGTTGAGACTCTCCAACAC
>NC_029786.2:91358575-91358908 GCF_000816755.2 Arachis ipaensis
TACACGTCCTCTACTTGTCCATAAGCCTGTTTTCTTGAATTATCTGCCATCTCTAATGAGATTCTAGCAGCTTGCACCCCATAGATTCCCAGTTTCTCTATTACAGAGAGAGGCATGAGGTTTATCCCTAAACCAAGGTCACACAGAGCCTTAAAGATCATGGTGCCTATGGTACAAGGTATTATGAACTTTCCAGGATCCTATTTCTTCTAAGGCAATGTCAGTTGATTCAGATCACTTAGTTCATTGGTGAACAAGGGAGGTTCATCTTCCCAAGTCTCAATACCAAATAATTTGGCATTCAGCTTCATGATTGCACCAAGAAACTTGGCA
>NC_029786.2:91358959-91359210 GCF_000816755.2 Arachis ipaensis
AGAAATACTCATCAGAGCTCATGAATGGCATAAGGAGGTTCAATGGAATCTCTAATCTCTATGTATGAGTCTCAGATTCCTTTGGTTCCTCAGAGGGAAACTCCTTATTGATCACTGGACGTCCCAGGAGGTCTTTCCCCTTGCCCCTTGGGTCCTCTCCTTCCCTTACAGGTTCGGCCATGATGCTTATGTCAATGGCCTTGCACTCTCCTTTTGGATTCTCTTCTGTATTGCTTGGGAGAGTACTAGGA
>NC_029786.2:91361148-91373616 GCF_000816755.2 Arachis ipaensis
TCTAGCTCTGTCTCTTACAGCAAAAGGGAAAAGCATGAGCCTGTAGACTTCAGGATCTACTCCATTAGTCTTAACAGTATCACATATCTGCAAGAATTCAGTTAAGAACTGAAAAGGATCTTCAGATGGAAGTCCATGAAACTTGCAGTTCTGCTGCATCAGAGAAACTAATTGAGGTTTCAGCTCAAAGTTGTTTGCTCCAATGGCAGGAATGGAGATGTTTCTTCCATGTAAATTGGAATTTGGTGTAGTAAAGTCACCAAGCATTCTCCTTGCATTGTTGTTGGGTTCGGCTGCCATCTCCTTTACTTGTTCGAAATTTTCAATCAAGTTGTCTCTGGATTGTTGTAATTTAGCTTCTCTTAGTTTTCTCTTCAGAGTCCTTTCAGGTTCTGGATCAGCTTCAACAAGAATGCCTTTTTCTCTGTCCCTGCTCATAAGAAAGAGAAGAGAAAAAGAAAAGAAGAGGAATCCTCTATGTCACAGTAAAGAGGTTCCTTATTGTTAGTAGAAGAAAAGAAGAAGAGAAAAATCTGAACTCAGAAAGAGAGAGAGAGGGTTCGGATTTTTGGTGGGTGAGGGAGAGATGTTAGTAGATGAATAAATAAATAGAATAAGATGAGAGAGGGAAAATTTCGAAAATAATTTTTGAAAAAGAGTTAGTGATTTTTGAAAATAGTTTTTTTGAAAAAGGTTAGTAATTTTCGAAAATTAAGATTTAAAAATTAAAATAATTAGTTAATTAAAAAGAAATTTTGAAAAAGAGGGAAGATATTTTCGAAAATTAGAGAGAGTTAGTTAGGTGGTTTTGAAAAAGATAGGAAACAAACAAAAAATTAGTTAGTTAGTTGAAACAGATTTTGAAAAGATAAGAAGTTAGGAAGTTAGAAAAGATATTTTGAAATCAAATTTTTGAAAAAGATAAGATGAGAAGATATTTTTGAAAAGATATGATTGAAATTGGTTTTGAAAAAGGTTTGATTTTTTTTAAAATCACAATTAATGACTTGATTCACAAGAAATCACAAGATATGATTCTAGAACTTAAAGTTTGAATCTTTCTTAACAAGCAAGTAACAAACTTGAAATTTTTGAATCAAAACATTAATTGTTATTGTTATTTTCGAAAATTTGATATAAAAATAAGAAAAAGATTTTTGAAAAATATTTTTGGAATTTTCGAAAATAACTAAGAAATTTGAAAAGGATTTGATTTTTTGAAAAAGATTTTGAAAAAGATAGATTTTCAAATTGAAAATTTGATTTGACTCATAGGAAACAACTTGATTTTAAAAATTTTTGAAAAAGTCAATCCAAATTTTCGAATTTGATGAGAGAAAAAGGGAAAGATATTTTTTTTTTTGAATTTTTATGATGAGAGAGAAAAACAAGTAAAATGATGCAATGCATGAAATTTTTAGATCAAAACAATGAATGCATGCAAGAATGCTATGAATGTCAAGATGAACACCAAGAACACCTTGAATGTCAAGATGAACACCAAGAACATGTTTTTGAAAAATTTTTAATGCAAAGAAAACATGCAAGACACCAAACTTAGAATTCTTTAATGCTTAGACACTAAGAATCCAAGAATGCATATGAAAAACAAGAAAAGACACAAAACATGCAAATGCAAAGATCAAACAAGAAGACTTACCAAGAACAACTTGAAGATCATGAAGAACACTATGAATGCATGAATTTTCGAAAAAATGCAAGATGCACATGCAATTGACACCAAGCTTATAACATGACTCAAGACTCAAACAAGAACACAAAATATTTTTTATTTTTATGATTTTATGATTTTTTTGGATTTTTATTTTATATTTTTCGAAAATCATTTTAGAAAAAAAAAAAAAAGGATTCCAAAATTTTTAATATGAATTCCAGGAATCTTATGCTCTAAAGCTCCAATCAAAGGGTCAGGCATGGCTTAATAGCCAGCCAAGCTTTAGTATATATCCAGACATGACACGCCTAACATGCCCTACAGTCGTGGCTTTACAGCCAACCAGGCTTCAACAGGCTTCATGAAACACTAGAATTCATTCTTAAAAATTTTGAAGAAAAATATATTTTTGAAAACATTTATTTTTTTTAAAATTTTTTTTTTTCGAAAACAAAGGAGACAATTTTGAAATATTTTTGAAAAATTTTTTGAAAAGAAAACGAAAAGAAAGTTACCTAATCTGAGCAACAAGATGAACCGTCAGTTGTCCAAACTCGAACAATCCCCGGCAACGGCGCCAAAAACTTGGTGCGCAGAAATTGTGATTACACTTTAATTATGTAAAATTCATTGATCTTTCTTTCCCTGGTAATGGCGCCAAAAACATGATGCCAATACCATGGTTCACAACTTCGCACAACTAACCAGCAAGTGCACTGGGTCGTCCAAGTAATACCTTACGTGAGTAAGGGTTGAATCCCACGGAGATTGTTGGTATGAAGCAAGCTATGGTCACCTTGTAAATCTCAGTCAGGCCGATATAAGATAGTAATGGAGTTTTCGAAATTAAATAATAAAATAGGGATAGAAATACTTATGTAAATCATTGGTGAGAATTTCAAGTGCGAATGAATATCTTAGAAGCAAAATAAGATGAATTGAATAGAAAACAGTAGTACTTTGCATTAATCTTTGAGGAACAACAGAGCTCCACACCTTAATCTATGGAGTGCAGAAACTCTACCGTTGAAAATACATAAGTGATAGGTCCAGGCATGGCCGAGATGGCCAGCCCCCAAAACGAGATCACAGGATCAAAATATAATCCAGGATGTCAAATACAATAGTGAAATGTCCTATTTATAATAAACTAGCTATTAGGGTTTACAGAAGTAAGTAATTGATGCATAAATCCACTTCCGGGGCCCACTTGGAGTGTGCCTGGGCTGAGCTTTAGTGTTGCACGTGTAGAGGTCCTTCTTGGAGTTGAACGCCAGGCTTTGATCCATTTCTGGCATTCAACTCTGGTTTTTGATCCATTTCTGGCGCTGAACTCTAGAATTGGGCAGAGAGCTGGCGTTGAACGCCAGTTTGCGTCATCTAATCTTGACCAAAGTATGGATTATTATACATTGCTGGAAAGCCCTGGATGTCTACTTTCCAACGCAATTGGAAGCGCGCCATTTTGAGTTCTGTAGCTCCAGAAAATCCACTTTGAGTTCAGGGAGGTTAGAATCCAACAGCATCAGCAGTCCTTCTTCAACCTCTGAATCTGATTTTTGCTCAAGTCCCTCAATTTCAGCCAGAAAATACCTGAAATCACGTTAAATGTGATTGGATTAGATAATTAAAAGATAAATAATAAAGGATAGAAATACTTATGTAATTCATTGGTGAGAATTTCAGATAAGCGAATAGAGATGCTTTTGTTCCTCTGAATCTCTGCTTTCCTGCTATCTTTATCCAATCAGTCTTACTCCTTTCCATGGCTGGCTTTATGTGATACATCACCATTGTCAATGGCTACTTTCGGTCTTCTCTCGGGAAAATGATCCAAATGCCCTGTCACGGCACAGCTAATCGTCTGGAGGCATCACCCTTGTCAATGGTTTCATCTTATCCTCTCAGTGAAAATAGTCACGCACCCTGTCACGGCACGGCTATTCATCTGTCGGTTCTCGATCATGCTGGAATAGGATTTACTATCCTTTTGCGTCTGTCACTAACGCCCTACTTCCGGGGCCCACTTGGTGTGTGCTTGGGCTAAGCTTTGAGTGTTGCACGTGTAGAGGTCCTTCTTGGAGTTGAACGCCAGCTTTTGTGCCAGTTTGGGCGTTCAACTCTGGTTTTGGATCCTTTTCTGGCGCTGGACGCCAGAATTGGGCAGAGAGCTGGCGTTGAACGCCAGTTTGCGTCATCTAATCTTGACCAAAGTATGGATTATTATACATTGCTGGAAAGCCCTGGATGTCTACTTTCCAACGCAATTGGAAGCGCGCCATTTTGAGTTCTGTAGCTCCATAAAATCCATTTTGAGTGCAGGGAGGTTAGAATCCAACAGCATCAGCAGTCCTTCTTCAACCTCTGAATCTGATTTTTGCTCAAGTCCCTCAATTTCAGCCAAAAAATACCTGAAATCACAGAAAACACACAAACTCATAGTAAAGTCTAGAAATGTGAATTTAACATAAAAACTAATGAAAACATCCCTAAAAGTAACTAGATCCTACTAAAAACATACTAAAAACAATGCCAAAAAGCGTATAAATTATCCGCTCATCACACCACTTTCTTCATTTTTTCCAAAATGGTATTATATAGAGTAGGAAAAAATGTGAAGAAATTAACTTGCATGCAAATGGAAATAAATTATCTTTAACCTCTGAACTTGCTTAACATGCTTTTAATTAAGCTGATTTGACATTGGCTTTCTTGGATTGCTTTCCCTTTTTCCTTCTTCTTTGATGGTTAGCTTTAGTTTAGATTTCACTTGGATCACTTTGTTTTATCGGTTTGAGCTGCAACAAAAACCAAATGGGCCTGCATACTTGAACCAATTCATCAAAAATTATTTGGGTTATTAACCCAACTTAATCATGTTTGTCATTATCAATATGTTAATTATTTTTCTAACTCAACAATCTCCCTCTTGTTGACAAACATAGTTTCAAAGGATACAATCAAATGAATTGAAATAGACAAGATTAAGATTCTTCTTTTTGATGATTCCAAGTGGTTTTGATGAGCTCCCATTTTCTTTCACAAGGGTTGCTCTCCCTTAAAGTGTGCTCATGTCATCTGTCATTTTCTGTTTATGTGCACACAGAAAACATAACTATACAAGACACATACAAATTATACCAAAATTATCTTGTAATGCAACTTTTCAACAGATCAAGCAAAAAAGATTTATCATGCATTTTCTTATCACAAACTAATTAAACAGCACCTAAGTAATAAAACCAAGCGCCAGATCATGACTCAAGTGTATTATCAACACTAAGTTCAAAAAATTACTCAAACACTTTGTCTATGTCAAACCAATATCTCATTAAGCAATAAGATATTAAAATATCAAAGCAATCAACAAAAATTCCATAACAAAGCATGCAATCAATCATCAAACTACCAACAAATTAATATATCACATGGCAAGACTAACTAGCAAGACTAACTATAACTACTCCCCTTTTTGTCATCAAAGGAGAAACTAGATGCAACTCAAACCTGCAAAAATTTTTAGCACAAAAGGACTACATAATCCGAATTAAAATAAGTGCAAATAAAACAGTTGTTAAAGTTTACAGTCATCCAAAAAAAATAGTGTCCAAAAGAAAACTAAATTGTCCCATGAAACAAGGAGTCATAAAATAGAAATCAGCTTCTATACACGTCCTCAAGCATCCAAGCCATCCTCTTCAGAATCCAGTAGTTCCTCTTGATCAGTAGCCATAGTTTCATCCTCATGGATGTTGTCTACATATTTCAGAAGGACAACCACTCTATCTCTTGATTTTTTCAAGGCATTCTCATTTCTGACCGCAAGCTTCCTTTCTTGTTGGCTTGTTGAAATAAGATGGTTGGATAGGTTTACAAACTCTTACAATACATCTTTAACAACTCCATAAAGGAGTGATTTGTGACCAGTTGAAGCTGAAGTTTTCAAAGTTGAAGGAGGAGAAATGTCATCGAGCTCATCATCATCATCATCAAGGACAATCTTTTTAGTTCTTATTGGTCATTTCTTTTGTTGTTTCACTGAACCACCTCCTTTTAGATAAGAGTGTCTATTTTTATAGGATTCATTGGAAAGGTCAACAACAATTTCAAAAATTCAGGTTAAAAATATGCGATAAGACAGAGACACATTTTTGTCACTCATTATGTAATCAAACATATGCCTCATCATTAAATATATAAAAGAAATTTCTGTTTTAGTGATGATGGCATACAAAACTAATTATCACAAATGACACCCTTTTATAGGATTCACTTTGGGGTAAAATGATATAGTTCACAATACGGTGTAATTGAGCACGAAGAGGGCCAAGGATTTATGATTACGAGTGAGACCATCAATCAGAGAAATATTTTTACACGTGAGTCAAAGCATCTTGATATGACGACAGACCCAACCCCTCATCCCATTTACTCGAAGTGTAAGCACAAACACCAACATCCGTGTAACTTAGGGCTTCACTTATAGATTCACTATTCAAGATCAGTTCATGCCCTTTTACATAAGAATGAATGATTCCTTCATGGTAGGTCATATTGGCATAAAATTCACGAACTAGATCCAGATACACTGACTTTTTATTTTAAAAAGATGATTCCAATCTGAAAACTCAAGATTTTCAACAAAGACAAAATCTTTCTTTTTCAGATTGGGTAAGTCAGCCAAAAAAGTAGCGCATAAAGGACGGTGCACAACAACCCCATGAAAAAAATCAGAGTTCATGGTAGAGCAAAAACGATGAGGATTGTAGTTAGAGTGAAAGTTCAGAAAGTGAGATTTGTGAGCAAAAGGGTCTACATTTTGAGGTTCCTTCACTTAGTCAAAGAATTAGTTATTACATAAATTGATATTTATCAACTTGTCGTACAACTTGAAAAAGATAAATGTGAAAGAAGACTCTAGTAAACACACTTGTGTAATTTGTGCAAGTGGTTCATAATGTATGATTTGTGTATAACTTGATCAACTTGTAAACCAAATGCACCTCCACAAAATACTATATATAGGATTAAGGCATTTGCTAATATATGTCATATTTTGCGTAGAATTAGTGAGTGAAACTTAGAGAGAAAAATAGCAAGATCTCTCATATATGTAATCCCTTTATATGAATTGTCATAATATCTAAGAGAGTATTATAAATTTCTCTATATATTGTTGTTGCCATGGTACAAAGAGTTTAGGAAAGAAACGAAGAATTATTTAAAAAAGTATTATTTTATTCATATTTTTCATTTGTAATTACAAAGTTCTTACCAATATATAGACCAGTAGTACACTAAGAGTACACTCGTTATGGAATAATATCCTAATAAATTACATTGATTTTTTTCTAATCCTCTTTGATATTTTCCTGATTTTGTTCCCTAATTATGATATTCTAATACTCCCCCTCAAAGTGAGTAGTGGGATCATCAATACTCAACTTGGTTAGAACTTTAGCAAGGGCTTGTCTTGAAACTGCTTTAGTAAGAATATCAGCCAACTGGTCTTCTGATCTCACAAATGGAAGCTCAATAATTTCATTCTCAATTTTTTCTTTGATAAAATGTCAATCCACCTCAACATGTTTTGTTCTATCATGTTGTACAGGATTCTCTGAAATGCTGATTGTGGCTTTGTTGTCACATTTCAAATGGCTTGGTGATTGTGGTGGAAACCCAATCTCAGTCATCAATTGTCTTATCCACAATACTTCAGTTATGCCTTTAATGATCCCTCGAAATTCTGCCTCAGCACTTGAAAGAGCTACAACTTTCTGCTTCTTGCTTTTCCAAGTTACCAAGTTGCCTCCAACAAGTGTAAAGTAACCAGCTGTTGATCTTCTATCATTTGGGTTGCCTGCCCAATTTGCGTCAGTGTATGCCTCAACCTTCAAATGGTCATTCCTTTTGAAAATGATTCCACTTCCTGGAGCTCCCTTCAAATATCGAACTATCCTCATAGCAGCTTTCATATGATCTTCTTGTGGCTTATGCATAAACTGACTTACTATTCCCACAGCATAAGCTATGTCAGGCCGAGTATGTAATAAGTAAATTAGTTTTCCAACCAGTCGCTGGTACCTTTCCTTATCTGCTAGGGTGGCACCTTCTACCATCTTCAACTTGTGATTAACTTGCATGGGCATATCTATTGGTTTGCAATCTACCATTCCTGTTTCTGCCAGAAGGTCCAAAATGTACTTTCTTTGAGAGATAAAGATTCCTTTACTGGATCGTAGAACCTCTATTCCTAAGAAATATTTTAGTCCTCCCAAATCCTTCATTTCGAAGTCTATAAATAGGTTCCTTCTCAATTTTGCAATTTCTTCAGCATCACTTCCCGTTATGATCATATCATCCACATAGATTATTAGGCAAGTGATTAAATCTCCCCGTTTTTTCAAAAAAAGGGTATGATCAGAGTTGATTTGTTTGTACCCATACCTTTTCATGGCAACTGTAAATCTTCCAAACCAGGCACGTGGAGATTGTTTAAGCCCATAAAGAGCCTTCTTTAATCGGCAAACTTCATGTTTTCCAAATCTCGTTGAGAAACCTGGAGGAGCTTCCATGTACACTTCTTCTTTCAACTCTCCATGCAAGAAAGCATTCTTGACGTCAAATTGATAGAGTGGCCAGTCTTCATTTGCTGCTATTGAAAATAACACTCTGATAGTATTAATATTTGCAACCGGTGAAAAAGTATCAGTGTAGTCGATACCATAGGTCTGTGTATAACCTTTGGCCACCAACCTTGCCTTGTACCGTTCAATAGTGCCATCTGCCTTGTGTTTAATGGTGAAAACCCATTTGCACCCGACTGGCTTTTTTCCTGTCGGTAGGATACACTTTTCCTAAGTTCCATTCTTCACTAAAGCTTCCATTTCTGTATTCATGGCTTTTCACCATTCAGCTTTCTCATTGGCTTCTCGGACAATTCTTGGAATGTCTTCTGTTAAGAGTCTGATGGAAAAAGCCTTTGCAACATCTGTCATTCCTTCTCTAGCCACTCTTATTGGGTATCTTGAGTTACGGGGAACATGTTCTGGTGAGTATCGATCAGGAGGCATCCCTCTGTTTCTTCTTGGAGGAAGAATAAAGGTATTGGGCTCTGGTTCTTCATGTTCCAGTGCTATACTATTATTGTTAGTGGTCTCATTAAAAACAGGGAGTAAATTATCAGATTGACAATTACTTACCTCTTGTCTGACATTCTCAAAAGGACTCTCATTGGTTGTATGTACCGAGTTGTTTTCTACGTTGAGTGAAGTATGCTCAATGGCTCCATCTACTTGCTCTGTTTGAACAGTTTTTGGGCAACAAAGATTATTTAACCAACTTGGTGGTTCATTATTGTTCTCCCCCTGAATGCCATGTTGGCGGCTGAAGTAAAATTCGGATTCCAAAAAATCACAATCCATGGTCACATGAATACGACGAGTGATTGGATTGTAGCACCTATACCCCTTTTGGTGTGTAGCATACCCAACGAAAACACATTTTTCTGCACAAGGATCAAGTTTGGTTCTATCGGCTTTGGGAATGTGGACAAAGACGGAACATCCAAATACTCGAGGTGGTAAGGTTAGAATAGGCGGGATTGCAGTTTGAGTAGCCAAGACTTGTAAGGGTGTTTTGTGGTGGAGAACTTGGGTAGGTAGGCGATTTAGTAAGTAGGCAGAGGTCACTATAGCTTCAGGCCAAAAAATTTTTGGAACTTGTGCATCAAAAAGCATGGCTCGGGTCATCTCAAGTAACTTATGATTTCGCTGCTCAGCCACACTATTTTGTTGGGGTGTATTTGGGCAGGAAGTTTGATGGATAAGACCATTTTTCATAAAAAAATTGTGCATTGACTGGTTTATAAATTCTCCACCATTATCTGAGCGAAGTACTTGGATTTTCTTGTTGAATTGAGTTTGAATCATTTGGTAGAAAGCAAAAAACTTGTCAGGTACTTCAGATTTGTGTTTTAAAAATTATACCCAAGTCATGCGAGAGAAATCATCCACAAACAACACAAAATATTGAAAATTATTATGGGAAATAGGAGCTGGACCTTACACATCAGAGTGTATTAGAGAAAAACTAGAATTGACTCTAGTGTTGGTTGGAGGAAAAGAAACCCTGTGATTTTTTGCACGAATACAAGTTTCACATTTGGGGGGTTCAGTACTACTTGTAAAAAGACTAGGAAATAGTAACTTGAGGTACCCAAATGAAGGATGTCCGAGACGCCTGTGCAATAACCAAAGTTGCCTAGTAACCGTTCCGTGAGCAAGCATGGCATGACCCGGGTGTGCTACTTCATCAACGTAGTAAAGGCCTTCTCGCTCAGTACCACGCCCAATGATCTCCTTCGTAAGAATGTCCTGTAAAAGACAAAAGTTAGAGTACATGAGTACCACACAATTTAATTCCTTTGTTACTTGGCTAACAGACAATAATTTTGATGATAGTGCAGGGACATAGAAGTAATTTTTTAATTTCAATTTTTTTTGAAAAGGTAATGTTGCCTCCGCCTTTAACGTCAATTAATTCTCCACTAGCTGTTTCAATATGGGCTTTTGAGGGTATAGTCAAGCTGTTAAAATCATAAAGGTCATGAGTCATAGTATCGGTAGCCCCACAATCGAAAATCCATTCATTTCTCTTTTTAATTGGATTCTGATTTTGGGACTCCCCTTTATATTGAGCCGCAGTTTGGGCTGAGCAGCCAAGGAGTTCAGTAGTCCTTTCCCTTATTACCGCCGCAGCTGCCTTGCCATCGTAACTTGTTTCCTCTCTTCTGGCCTTGCCACCGCTACTGGTGACTTCTGGGATGCTCACAGCGGCAGCTCCCTTACTCTGATTTCTTGATGATTTTGGATTATTTTTCCACCAATCTGGGTAACCCACAATCTTAAAGCATTTTTCTTTAGTGTGTTTCTTCTTTCTTCTTCCACCAATTGCTTTTTTCATCAGAGTTGCCCATAATGGATAATTATATCCCTTTAGTTTGAAACCAATTGACAAATTGTCAGAATTGGTTTGTGATGATCGCATGCCAAAACTATTGCGTGGCATATTTGTAATTTGTAATGTGAATTCGTCAGAATTTTGAATCCCTAGAACCCAATTCTGCTCTGATACTATGTTGCCATGGTACAAAGAGTTTAGGAAAGAAACGAAGAATTATTTAAAAAAGTATTATTTTTATTCATATTTCTCATTTGTGATTACAAAGTTCTTACCAATATATAGACCAGGAGTACACTAAGAGTACACTCGTTATGGAATAATACCCTCATAAATTACATTGATTTTTTTCTAATCCTCTTTGATATTTTCCTGATTTTGTTCCCTAATTATGATATTCTAATAATTGTGAGATTATAATTTTATCACTATCTCCATTATTGTCTAAATTTCTGTTTAATTCCATCTATTTTTCGTCCACAAATTTTAGTTCTGTTATTTTGTCTCTATTAATTCAGGTACCTAACATGTCAACATTGTGGCACATTTTTAAGGTATGAAGAGCATATTGACAAACATTTTAATGTTGTGAATCCAAAATTTACATTATCTTGTCGACAAGGTTAGGTTCAATTACCTTTTTTGCGACAAACACTTAAAATTCTTGTTGATCTATTCTTTGGTGATAATGTTATGGCAACTCATTTAAAAAAAAATAAATATTGAAACATACAATAGCATGTGTGCATTTACTTCCTTTAGTGGTAAATAGACAAGTCTATTAACCAAGGCCGAATACCTCTTATATTCATCTTACACAGTCAAAATTATCATCTCATGGGTAGCTTACTACCACCAAAAGGGATTACTGTTTGTTATATTTATAACACAAAAAATGAGATAAACAATCGAACCTCAATTGTGAGATTAGTATTCAAATTTAATTCATAAATTATATTTTCTCACCATATGTTCATTACCGCTTTTTCTTTTTCATGTGAGAGAGAGAAGTGTATCTCACAATGATGCGAGAAGAGATGAGTTTTACATTGGTATGGCTTAAACAACTCGGTGCTTTCGATTTGTTTTATTTTTTAAACCAATAATCACAAATTGGACGGTCCGATTTGTGATTTCGAAAATAAAAAATTTTTAATGTTGAAATCGGACCGTCTGATTTTTATTTTAAAAAATAAAAAAATAATAACAAATATAAATTGAACCCTCTGATTTGTAATTTATTTTTTTCTTCAAATAAATCGGACCTTCCGATTTATAGTTTATTTTTTCTTTAAATAAATCGGACCGTCCAATTTGAATAAAACACCATATCAAAAAAAAATACCAAATCTTCCAATAACAATGTATTACACATATATTTAATCAATATAAAAAAAATTAGCCGTTCATTACTTGAACCATTTACGATGTTAATTAATAATTGTTATATTACGGGGTAAGTACGATTTTGGTCCCTAAAGTTTAGCGCCAGAATCGATTTCGTTCCTCTTCTAATTTTGGATACCAAATCTTCCAATAACAATGTATTACACATATATTTAATCAATATAAAAAAAATTAGCCGTTCATTACTTGAACCATTTACGATGTTAATTAATAATTGTTATATTACGGGGTAAGTACGATTTTGGTCCCTAAAGTTTAGCGCCAGAATCGATTTCGTTCCTCTTCTAATTTTGGATTTAAAATCATCCTTAATGTTTTTTTTCGTATTAAAATCGTCCTTTTTAATAAAATTTTTAATTTAATTCCTAAACTACCCCTATTTTAATAAAAAAAATAAAATTTTAAAAGAAAGAAAGGGGGGAGGG
>NC_029786.2:91373704-91373951 GCF_000816755.2 Arachis ipaensis
TCTTCTTCCTGCTACCGCACCGCCATCCGCTTCTTCTTCTTCTTCTTACCGCCGACCCACCGTCGCACTGCCGCCTGCCGCTTCTTCTTCTTCTTCTGTGAATTTCTGGATTTCTTCTTCTTTTGTTGTGGAATATTATTGTTGTTGATTTGTTGATTTCTGTTTCTGTGTTAAATTTGTGCTTGAATTTGTTGATTTTCTGTTTCTGCTTCTCTGTGTGGAGGTGGAGGTGGAGGTGGGGGAAGGG
>NC_029786.2:91374037-91377622 GCF_000816755.2 Arachis ipaensis
TGGTAGTGGTGAGAGTATTTTTGTCCAAAAAAAAAATTAAAAGGATGATTTTAATACAAAAAAAACGTTAAGGACGATTTTAAATCCAAAATTAGAAGAGGGACGAAATCAATTCTGGCGCTAAACTTTAGGAACCAAAATTGTACTTACCCCTTATATTACTTGCAGCTAAAATGAAAAGTCCAATCAATTTAATGTCAGAGATTGTTTCTGATCTAATCAACATGTTGGATATGTACAATGTCCTTGCAAAATCATTCCATATGGTAAGAGGATTGATTAGAAATAATCCAGAACTGATATTCAACTTCGACTATTTGGTAAAAGAGGCAGAGATAAAAAACGGTACAATCTACCGTCTATTAATGAAGTTGTAGGTTTATTATATTTGTGAGGAATTTTGATGAATGAACCCAGAAAAAAAGATATTGTCATTAAACAAAATTAGGATTACTTAAACGGATATCTAAGTTGAATCCAGCATACTTAGGTCTACAGTATCCACTACTTTTTTGGTAAGGGGAGGATAGTTGAAGAGAAAAGATTCTATTGAACAAACTACCCAAAAATTTGACCAGAATACATTAGCATGAGAGGCATTTTTGCATTTAGAATACACCACAGATCTTGGCAGGAAATTTTTTTAAATAAATATTTTAATTATTTTATTTATTGAAATAGATATTTTGGACACTATTCATATTTTTAGGTTTTCTTATATATTTTGTTTACCGTGTGAACAAAATTATTATACTTGTATCTCGTTTACACTATAAACGAAATATGATACGATTTTATTTTATTTTATCTCGTTTGCAAACGAGATACATAGCCAATGAGTTATAACTCAAATGACATAATCTCCCCATACTCAATTAAGAGGTTGCGAATTCGAGTCTCCTATCTTTGGTAAAAAAAAAAAACGAGATACATAAAATTTTAAAAAAATATACATACGTTTACACTAGATCCATAATTTACACGAAATCGCTCATTTAAAATCAGTACATTTTTTTTAAAATCAACCTATTCGAATTTAAAATCAGTACATTATTTTTTTTTAAAATAACTCATTCGAATTGAATTAATTTAAATTTAAAAAAAAATAAGATTTGAAACATTTAGTAAGAGAGAATATTCGAAATAAAAAGTTATTAAATTATCTCTCGGATTATCTCTCCCATTTTTTTCTACCATTGATCTCTTCTATCTTTTTCTGTAATTTAAGCAGTTATCTTCTCTCACTAAATGGTTCAATTTTTAGGAATAGATATAATTACTGTCTTTCTTCTTGTCATGATCCTGGACATGTAAAACTTTTTTTTACTAAATGATATGTACTCCTTTTTAGTCCTAATTTAAATGGGTTGAATTTTAAAAAAATAATATACTAATTTGAAATGGATAGTTTTGAATAATTAGTTTTTGATTAAAACAATTAAAATTAATATCATTGTATAAAATTAAATTATGTTAGAGAAAGATGCCTATTCAAGTTACAATAATAACTGTCTATCTCTGTGTACTAAACGATTCAATTATCGTGTTTCTTATCGTTATTGAATCTAAACATGTACAACCTTGTTTTTTTTTTAATTTAAATCAATCTAATTCAATCTATTTTTTATGTATTTTTTTTAGTACCAATTCAAATGAGTTAGTTTTTAAAAAATAATATACTGATTTCAAATAGGCAATTTTAAATCACTAGTTTAAATACATAGCGTAACAGTTTTAAGATATAACTTTCAAAAATTAGATTAATTCAAAAATAAAAATTAAATTGATATTATTTTAATCGTAAATTTTTTTTGTTATAATACACATATCTCGTTTGCAAACGAGATAAAGTCAAATAAAATTATATTTTATCTTATTTATGGTAAAAATGAAGTACAAGTATAATAATTTCGTTTACACGGTAAATGAAATAAGTATCAAGACCTAAAATGATAAATAGTGTCCAAAATACCTATTTCAATAAATAAAATAATTAAAATATTTATTTAAAATAAATTCCAACCTTCTGAAGGTGTTTTGATTTTCTCTCGGCGGCTTTTCCAATAATTTATAATTGATGCATTTTCAGTGGTCCATGCTAGACTGAAATATGTGCACCTAAACAAAAATAATTTAGAGCTGAAATATACAAAGACCTGAAAGACGTAGTTCTTAGCGGTGAAACACAAGCATCTTCACTTGGCAAGCGAATTGTTCTAGCAGCAAGCTTCACAAGAGGTCCAAGATACACAATTTAAAATTATCAAGATACAATGACAATGTGTACAGCGATCGGTTATTCAGATTTTTTGCAAAGAAAGCAAATTGAAACAAAAAAATTGACTTGATATAATTTGTAGAATGTTCAAACTGAAGTTGAAAATGCTCATTAGAGATATTGACAAAAATCAAATATTTTGGTAGATCAAGAGCAGATAATTTCTGAATTAGTAATTTATTTAACATTAATACTTTTGCCCTACAATGATAGATATTCTAATGAATTCAATGACAATTTTTTTTAGTGATTTAAACAATTGAATTTCAAAAGGGAAGATTACCCATGCACAAGTATCCTACTTCGGACAACATTGATAAAATCATTTCTGCAGAGATTCTAGATCCAACAATTGATTATGAAAAAATTCACTATGCATGAAAAATGGTCGTTGCATACATCATTTTTCGAAGAAGTTTGTTCAAAACACTACGATCAACCAAGACGGGAATCTGGTTTGCAGACGACGTTGCAAAAATGGTCACACAATTGAGGTGTCTGGAGTTAATTTGGATAATCGTTATATTGTAGGACACATTAGATTTTTATTGTTAAAATATGGAGATCATATAAATATCAAGTGCTACAATTAATCAAATATTTATTCAAATATGTCCACAAGAAAACTGATTGCATTACTAGTCTTATTTTTATTTTTTTTTTTAATTTGCTAAATGTGTGTATGTATGCATTAGTTTTTTTATGTTTCCTTTACTTACATATCATTTTTTTCCCTTTAAATAATTTATATTTTTTTAATATCATTTAGTTGTAATAATATTGTTAAAAGTACATGTTGTGGGAATCTGGTTTGCAGACGACGTTGCAAAAATGGTCACACAATTGAGGTGTCTGGAGTTAATTTGGATAATCGTTATATTGTAGGACACATTAGATTTTTATTGTTAAAATATGGAGATCATATAAATATCAAGTGCTACAATTAATCAAATATTTATTCAAATATGTCCACAAGAAAACTGATTGCATTACTAGTCTTATTTTTATTTTTTTTTTTAATTTGCTAAATGTGTGTATGTATGCATTAGTTTTTTTATGTTTCCTTTACTTACATATCATTTTTTTCCCTTTAAATAATTTATATTTTTTTAATATCATTTAGTTGTAATAATATTGTTAAAAGTACATGTTGTCATGATTTATAAAAAATAAAATTAAAAAATTGAATGTGGTTTTTAATTATCAAAATATTAATAATATTCATACTTATATTTTATCTAATAATTTGATCATTGTACCATAGTATTTAAATATAACCTAAAAAAAGATTAAAAAAGAAAACAAAA
>NC_029786.2:91379034-91416685 GCF_000816755.2 Arachis ipaensis
AATATAATTAATTTAATTTTTTGTGCATCACATGTATTTTACTCTAGTTGAAATAAAGTATTAATACCTTTCTGTTGTGATAAACATGGTGATGTGGATGTCCATTAATATAGGCGGCTGAATTTGTTTTTAATATTGAATAACTCAACTTTTTAAGACAAACCAAAGTTAATGAAATTGAAAATGTAAACTTTATTTGCTTATAAATAAAGAAGCAACTGAAGAACAATACACATCAATAAAATCACTTCTCTCCTTCTTTATTTATTTACGCTTCTTTATTTTATATCTATTTTCTCTTCTTGATTTATTTATTTATCTTACAAAACATTATCAGCACAAGACTCTGATCAAATTTTTGGAAGACTCAGGTAATAAATTTTTATTATATCGAAACTCTCTCATTTTGAATTTAATGCTCTTAATATATCTGGAAATAGCTATTTATCATAGATATTAGATGCTGGAATCCATTTTGATTCAATGGATCTTGGAGATACCATTAAGGCTGAAAATAATACATCCCATAAGGATAAAGCCAAAGTCATGGTTTTTCTTCGTCGTCATCTTGACGAAGGATTGAAAAATGAATATCTCACATTAAAAGATCCTACAGATCTGTGAAAAGATCTTGAAGAAAGGTACAATCATCAAAAGACGGTGATACTTCCTCAAGCCCGATATGAATGGACGCACTTGCGTCTATAGGATTTTAAATCCATAAATAAATATAATTCAGCAATATTTCGAATCACCTCACGAATAAAATTATGTGGAGAAAAGATAACTGATAATGATATATTAGAGAAAACTTTCTCAACCTTCCATGCCTCGAATGTGCTCCTACAACAACAGTATCGAGAAAAAAGGATTTAAAAAATATTCTGAGCTAATTTCTTACCTTCTTGTTGATGAACGCAACAATGAGTTTCTCTTAAAAAATCATGAAGCGCGCCCAGCTGGAGCCGCCCCATTTCCTGAAGCAAATGCGGCAAATCATTACCCTATAAAAGGTAAATGGAAAGGTTTTGGTACCAAAAAAAATTATGGAAGAAAAAAAATTATGTTCACAAGAAAGGATCTCACCAGAAGTGGGATAAAGAAAGAAACAATGGGCAAAACAAATCAGCAGAGGATAAATATTTCCGTTGTGGTGGAAAGGGTCATTGGTCGCGTACCTGTCGTACCCCAAGGCACCTAGTCGATCTTTATCAACCATATTTGAAAAAAGACGACAAAGAAAAGGAAACAAATTTTGTTTCAAATGATGTTGAAAATTACACCACTCATTATGATGTATCTGATTTCTTTGAGGATCCTGAAGGAAATATTGGTTATTTAATCAATGATAGAATAGTTTAATATGTGAGATTGTTAAGTATTCATGTAAATAAATAATGTAAAGAACTTCTTGTTAAGTTTTATTTTCTATACATCTAAATTTCAAGTATAATGTATATAAATAATATTTAATAAAATATTTATATATTTCAAAATTACTGAATGTGCCAAGATAATAATAATAAAATTTTTAGTATATACTATACTTCTTAAAAAAATATTTTCAATCAAGGAAATAAGTTTACTGCGTAAATATTTCTACTCATTTTTATTATTATTTGTCTTTGAAGAGAATAATAAGGAAATATAGTGAAGATATTTGTCTTGCAGATAGTGCAAATTCGCACACTATTCTCAAAAGTGATATATATTTTACCCATCTTGTGCCAAAAGAAGAATATGTTAATACTATTATTGGTTCAGGCAATGTGATAGAAGGCTCTGGAAGAGCAATAATTTTGTTTCCTGAAGGAACAAAATTCATAATAAATAATGCACTATTGTCTACTAAGTCTCTAAAGAACTTATTGAGCTTCAAAGATATTCGACGAAATGGATATCATATTGAAACAATGAATAAGAAAAATCATGAGTACTTATGTATCACAACTCATGATTTAAATAAAAAGGTTATATTAGAAAAGTTACACTCACTTTCATCTGGGTTGTATTATACTAGAATTAGTGCAATTGAATTACATGCCATTGTAAACCAGAAGTTTACTAGCCCAAATGAATTCATAAATTGGCATGATCGATTGGGTCATTCGGGAGAAACCATGATGTGGAGAATTATTGAAAATTCTCATGGACATTCACTTTCATCTGAGTTGTATTATACTAGAATTAGTGCAATTGAATCACATGCCATTGTAAACCAGAAGTTTACTAGCCCAAATGAATTCATAAATTGGCATGATCGATTGGGTCATTCGGAAGCAACCATGATGTGGAGAATTATTGAAAACTCTCATGGACATTCACTAAAGAACCAGAAGATTCTTAAATCTAGTGAATTTTGTTGTGCTGCATGTTCTCGGGGAAAGTTAATTTTAAGGCTATCACCAGTAAAGATTGGATTTGAGTCCCCTGAATTCCTAAAAAGAATTCAAGGCGATATATGTGGACCTATTCATCCACCATGTGGATCTTTTAGATATTTTATAGTTCTAATAGACGCATCTTTGAGATGGTCACATGTGTGCTTGTTGTCTTCTCGCAACCTGGCGTTTGCGAGATTACTTGCTCAAATTATTTGATTAAAAGCACAATTTCTAAAAAATTCAATCAAAGAAATTCGTTTTGATAATACTGGTGAATTTACTTTTCATGCTTTTGATGCTTATTATATGGCTAATGGAATAAGTGTTGAACATCCAGTAGCTCATGTTCACACACAAAATGGGTTAGCAGAATCACTTATTAAATGCCTTCAATTAATTGCTAGACCCTTACTTATAAGAATAAATCTCCCAACCTCGGCTTGGGGCATGCTATTTTACATGCCGCGACACTTATCCGTTTGAGGCCAACAAGTTACCATGAGTTCTCTCCTATGCAATTAGCTTTTGACCAGCAGTCAAATATTTTCCATTCAAGAATATTCGGGTGTGAGATATATGTTCCCATTGCACCACCTTCTCGCACCAAAATGGGACCCCAAAGGAAATTGGGGATATATGTTCGATATGATTCTCCATCTATAGTGAGATATCTTGAGATACAAACTGGAAATGTATTTAAAGCCAGATTTGCAGATTATCATTTTGATGAATCAAAATTTCCAATATTAAGGGGAGAGAATAAACTTTCTGAAAAGAAACTTAATTGAAACTCATCATCCTTGATGTATTTGGATCCTCAATCAGGGAAATGTGAACTAGAAGTTCAAAAGATTATACATTTGCAAAGAATAGCAAATGAATTACCTGATGTATTTTCTGATACAAAGAGGATAACCAAATCTTATATACCAGCGGAAAATGCCCCAATCTGAATTGATGTCCCAGTTGGACAAGTGGCCACTGAAATAAATTTACGCCAGAAGCATGGTAGACCTATCGGTTCCAAAGACAAAAATCCTCTAAAAGAAAAGAGGTAAATACTATTTCTATTGAAAAAGACATAGTAAAGACACCTGCAGTTGTCCAAAATTCTGATATAGTCTTAATGACAGAAGACGTTCAGGCACCTGAAAATTGTGAAAATGATGAGATCTCGATAAATTATGTCTTTACGGAAGAAAAATGGGACCGAAATAATACAATTATCAATGAAATATTTGTATATAATGTGGCATTAAATATCATGCATGAAAGTAAGGATCTTGAGCCAAAATCAGTCGAAGAATGTCAACAAAGGAATGATTGGCCAGAATGGAAAGAAGTTATGAAAGCTGAATTAGACTCACTTGCAAAACATGAAGTCTTTGGACCTGTAGTCCATACACCAAAATATGTAAAACCTGTTGGATACAGGTGGATATTTGTGAAAAAACGAAATGAGAAAAATGAAGTTGTATGCTACAAAGCTCGACTTGTGGCACAAGGTTTTTCACAAAGGTTCGGTATAGATTATGATGAAACATATTCCCCTGTAGTGGATGGAATTACATTGCGTTATTTGGTTAGTTTATCTTCATATCATAAACTACATATGCATTTATTGGATGTGGTAACAGCCTACTTATACGGCTCATTAGATCGTGATATTTATATGAAAGTCCCTAAAGGATTAAAGATATATAAACCATCCAATGAATATTCACAAGGGTTATACTCAGTCAAATTGAAAATATCTTTATATGGCTTAAAGAAATCTAGACAAATGTGGTATAATCGTCTTACTGAGTATCTGGCCAAAAACGGATTCAAAAATAATGATAGTTCATAAAGAAATCTGCATCTGGATTCATTATAATTGCTGTGTATGTTGATAATTTAAATATCATTAGAACCCCTGAAGAGATTCCAACAATTATAAAAACTCTAAAAGAAGAGTTCGAGATGAAAGATTTTAGAAAGACTAAATTTTTTCTCGGCCTACAGATCGAGCATACAAAAAATGGGATCTTTATTCATCAAACAACATACACAGAAAAGATCTTGAAGAGATTTTATATGGATAAATCACATCCATTGAGTATCCCAATGATCATAAGATCTTTGGATGTAGAAAAGGATCAATACCGTCCTAAAGAAGAAAATAAAGATATCCTTGATCCTGAAGTACCATATCTTAGTGGCATTGGAGCGCTAAGATATCTTGCTAATAATACACGACCCGATATATTATTTGCTGTGAATTTACTAGCAAGGTATAATTCCTCTCCAACCAGAAGATATTGGAATAGAGTCAAACAAATCTTTTGATATCTTCATGGAACGGTTGATATGGGATTGTTTTATCCCTATGGATCCAAGTCACAACTAGTTAGGTATGCAGATGCAGGATACTTGTCTAATCCACATAAAGGGAGATCTCAAACAGGATACCTGTTCACATATGGTGGTACAGCTATATCATGGAGGTCCACGAAACAGACGATTGCAGCAACATCTTCTAATCATGCTGAAATACTAGCGATACATGAAGCAAGTCATGAGTATTTTTGGCTCAGGAGTTTGATCCACTATATTCTGTAATCATGTGGACTGATTGAACATAAGATAGCTCCAACTATCCTGTTTGAAGATAATACAGTATGCATTGCTCAACTTAAGGGTGGATATATCAAAGGTGACAGAACAAAGCATATTTCTCCCAAATTCTTCTTCACTCATGATCTTCAAAATCAATAGACAATTGATGTCCAACAGATCCGCTCAAGTGACAATCTGGCAGATTTATTTACAAAGTCACTCCCAAAATCCTCCTTTGAAAAATTGGTACATCAGATTGGGATGCGCTGATTTTGAGATATAAAATAATGTCGGCAAGAGGGGGAGACTGTACTATTTTTTCCTTGGTCAGGTTTTTTCTCTATTGAATTTTTCTTGACAAGGTTTTTAATGAGGCAGTCCCCATCAAAGGATATTGTACTCTTTTTTCTTCACTAAAGTTTTTTTCTCATTGAGTTTTTTTTAGTAAGGTTTTAACGAGACAATAATCTTAAATGGTCATCCAAGGGAGAATGTTGTGATAAATATGGTGATGTGGATGCCCATTAATATGGGCGGCTGAATTTGTTTTCAATACTTAATGACTCAACTTCTCAAGGCAAACCAAAGTTAATAAAGTTGAAAATATAAACTTCCTTCGCCTATAAATAGAGAAGCAACTAAGGAACAATACACATCAATAAAATCACTTCTCTCCTTCTTCATATATTGTTTCTCTCTCTTACTAAATTGCTACATATATATTAATAGATATACATATATCATCTCTATTATATTAAGATAATTATATTGGTGAATATTAATAGTAAAGTTATCTATTTACGCTTCTTTATTTTATATCTATTTTCTCTTCCGTATTTATTTATTTATCCTACAACACTTTCTCAATTCTAATAGGATGAAGACAAGCTTTATGTCTAAATTCAAAAGAAGACAGAGCTTGACATCTATTGTCTTAAAGGCTTAGATCGTATACGAGGCATTTGGATAAATAATCGTGCATCAAGTTAATAAATATGATTTCAGCAAAAGATATATTTAGAACTTTTCATGCAAAACTCTCTGTATGCGTAACAAATGTTTCTCATTTGAAAAATATGAGCTCACTCCTAAAGAAAAACAACTACAACAACAACAAAGCCTTGTCCCACTAGGTGGAATCGGCTACATGAATCAAACGACGCTATTGTGCTCTGTCATGTATCATGTCTACAGAGAGACCGTTTATATGTAGATCTCGTTTGACTACCTTATGGATGGTCTTCTTAGGTCTTCCTCTGCCTTTTACCACTTATCCATCTTCCATCTCATCCACCCTCCTGACTGGGTGTTCTGTCGGTCTTCTTCTCACATGTCCAAACCACCTGAGACGCGATTCAACCATCTTTTCCACAATGGGTGCTACTCCAACTCTCTCCCTTAAATCTTCATTCCTTATTTTATCCAATCGCGTATGACCACTCATACATCTCAACATCTTCATCTCTGTCATACTCAGCTTATGTTCGTGCTCCCCTTTGGCCACCCAACACTCCGTATCATAAAGCATAGCTGGTCTTATAGCAGTGCGATAGAATTTACCTTTAAGATTTAAAGGCATTTTTTTGTTGCATATAAAACCAGATGCACTCTGTCATTTTGACCAACATGTCTGGATCCTATGATTTTGTTGAGTTAAGAAATTAACTAAATTAATTAATGATGACAAATATTATTTTATTGGACAAAATAAATAATTAGTATTGATTATTTATGATGATATGTTGCAGGCCAAAAAATAAATATAATGGAGCAGCCCAATTGAATGAAAATAAAAACAAGGCTGGTGGGATAATAACATAAACGAAGCCCAAAAGGAAACAAAAGCTGAAAAATCAAAACGGGCCAAGCAAATCATAACCCGATCCAAGCCCGATTTGATTTCAGCAAGCAAACCCCTCTCATTTGCTTTACTAAAAGTAACGTTCACTTTTGTGCCTTGGTCAGAAATCAGAAAAAGTGAGAGAGAGAGCTTCTTCCCTAAGCTAGTCACCAAAGAAGCAAGAAAGAGAAAGATTAAGCTTGAAAGGCAGATGTCAAATCAGCAAGTTCAAACCAAATCAAGCTTAAGAAAAGATTAAAGGTAACCCATTTTCTTTTACATGCATCAGATATTCTTCTCTTCATCTTCAACATTCTGCCTATCCTTTCTGAGATACATGGAAAAGATGCTGTCTGTTCTTCTCTGCTGTAAATCCACGGTCTTGAACATATCTTGGGGAACAAGTTGGTTTTCAAAGGCTGAGATAAGGTTTTACCGTTGGAAACTCTTATTCATGATGACTTGTAGTTTTCGATCAACCAAAGAGGTCAGAAGCAAAGTCCCAAATTTAAGTAAAAATGGGAGAAAGTGAACGACTAGGGTTGGTGAAGCACAGTGCTCAAGAAGTTGACCTAGGAAGAAGAACCCAGCAACATGCAAGGAGATAAAAGAGGATTTTTACTCATTCAGAAGCAAGGAGAGATAACCCAGAGTATTGAGGTTTTGTTCTGTGAAGAAGTTCTCTGAAGAAGTTCCTCTACTTGGACAGTGCTCTCTTTCAAAGAAGCATTTTTCCAAAAATGAAGAAATGAATCAGAGACATGCAAATTTGGTTTATCACATAGCAAAGAGGCTGTTAATGAAGTCAATCTCCTTCATGTTATTACAGATTGTAATTTACTTTTCGATGTTTATCTTTCTGTAATTTCTTGAGTGAAAAGGCATACTGAGAGAGCTTAAGTAAAAGCCATGAGTGGAAAAAGGCTGAGAGATACACTTGAGAGAAAATCCTAGAGTTATTTTCAGATTTCTTTAGGTATGTCTATGTCTTGTATCTTGTACCAGTGAGGTACCCCTTTCTTAGTTGGGTTAGCACTAAGAGTGAATAGTTAGGTATTAGCATAGCCAATGTCAAATTAGGTTAGAACTTAAGTGTGAAAGGATTAAGTCAATCCTGTGAAACTGGTAAATGTAATACTTTTAACTATAGTGGAAATTCCTCCATTGTTGTGGAGGAGACTGGATGTAGGTTGCATAGCACAAGGCAACTGAACCAAGATACATGCTGGTGTTAGCTTCTCTCTTCTCTGTAATGTTCTGTTTTCTGATATTCATGAGATAAAAATAAATTGTCTCATAAATTTCTACTGCTAAGTTCAAACAGAATCAGAAGTCAAAGTTTGATTTAAAAGGTTATTTCAGTAACTTAAAAGAAAGGCATAGATTCAACCCCCTTCTCTAAGCCTACCACAACCTTCAATTGGTATCAGGAGCTAAAGTCTCAAGAATCAAGCTTAACCGCTTGGAGCAAAGATTCAATGGCGAACAACTTGGGCACAACCACAGTTGCATACACTCTCACTGAAGGCCAATCAAACAATAGGCCTCCCTTCTTCAACGGGAGGAACTATGCCTACTGGAAAGAGAGGATGAGGATCTTCATACAATCCATTGACTACAACATATGGAAGATTGTTATAAGCGGTCCCAAGATTCCAACAAAAACAAGTACTGATGAAGTGGTGACTCCAAAAGAAGAAGCTGAATGGAATGAGGACGACAAAAAAAAGATGGAGCTGAATGATAAAGCCGTCAACCTTCTTCACTGTGCTATCAGTTTTGAAGAGTACTGAAAGGTGTCTAGATGTAAGACAGCCAAGAAATCTGGAAAAAACTCTAGATTACACATGAAGGTACTAAATAGGTCAAAGAAACGAGGATTGATATGCTGCTAAAAAAATCGAGATGTTCAACATGAAGGATAGAGAAAGTATTGATGAAGCGTTTGAGAGATTCTCAATCATAATCAACAACCTTGATGCTATGGGTACAAACTACTCAAAACAAACCCTAGTGAAAAAACTCCTTAGAAGCCTCACAAAAGAATGGGAAACCACTGCCACTATCCTAACCGAGAGCAATAACCTAAGCCCTATAACCTATGATGAGCTGAGAAGAAATCTCTTTGCCTATGAAACCACACACACAAACCCGGACTCAAAAAAAAAGGGAATAGCCCTCAAGTCAAAAATAGAACCAAAAGAGAGTGAGTCTAGTGATGGTATTTCAAATGATAAGCTTATATTTTTTGCTAGGAGATTTGGAAGGATGATGAAGAACAAGGGCAAATACAAGGGTTCAAGTTCAAAGGAACACAAGATGGACTTGAGCAAGGTGACGTGTCATCATTGCAAGGAGGCTGGACACTTCAAGCTAAACTGTCCGAAGCTCAAGAAAGAGGACAAAGGAAAGAAGGAAAAGAAGATAGTGCTCATGGCAGCTTGGGAGGATCTCGAGAACGACTCCAATGAGGAAGAAGACTCTGAAGGTGAATTCAAAGACTATTTCATGGCTGGAAACAATAATTTTGATGAGGTAAATTACTTTGACTTGTCTATGGATGATTTACATGCTATTATTGATGATCTCACTTTAAACACCTCAAAACTGCTTGACAAGTACAATGAGTGCAGATCTGAAAGAGACGTATTAAGAGCTGAAAATGATTTTTTAAAAGAAAAAGTGAAGGAAACTAAATGTGCTTTGGACATTATTGAAGAAAACAGATTTCTAAAATCTGAACTTGAAAAATTAAAAGGAAAGCACATTGTGGATCCTTCTCATGAGTTAATTGCTGAAAATAAAAGATTAAATGATATGATTAAAAGACTGAATGGGGACTTAGCAAAATTTACTCAAAGTTCTAGTAACTTGGACAGATTACTTGCAAGCCAAAAACCATTATTTGAAAAATCTGGTTTAGGTTATTGTTTCGAGGGTTACCTGAAACTGTAGGTCGATCTCAGACAAAATCTTCTGTGTTGGTCGGCGATGAGGCATCCAATTTGTGGATGGTGGTTGGAGCCGCCGTATCCGTCTTGTTGGAGTTATGGATGATGTTGATCCTTCGTCACCGGAGGGTGGGGGTACCTACAAGGGACTCCGATGCTTAAGTTAGCAAGGGTATTAAGCAGGTTTTTAGTAGAATCAGAGTATAAGTTATACTTGGGTGCTCCAGTGTATTTATAATGGTGAGGAATAACCTTCTTGGAGATAAGATAGTTATCTTATCTTATCTTATCTTTGAGTGAGGTCATCTTTATCTTCAAGGGAACCGCCCTTATCTCGGTAGGGTTGGACTGCCTTTGGATTTGGGTCGTGTTCCTCTGTTTGGGCCCTATTTGGGCTTTTCCTGGTAATTTGGCCGAGCTCTTTGAGAAGAGGTCGGATGGTCCTGACCTGAAGAGGTCGGTCGATTTGTCGTTAAACATCCCGGGTCGGACAGCTCGACACAGGGTATGAACAGTGCCCCTGCTCGAGTTCGGTTTTCTTTTGAAGTCGAGTTTTTTCGATCTCTTTTGGGGAAGCCGGACTCGAGCATTCTTTTGTTGAGTATATTTGTGGAACTTCATTTAAGTAGCTTTAAATGCGGAATGTTTCTCCTTGTAGCGCGCGTTTTGCACTTTCTTGGGAACGTGCGAGGGTTTTTAAAACCCATTAACTTTCCCCTTCGCCGTTTCCTTTTCTCATTTTGAATTTTCACAAAGCTTTTCGCTTCCTATTTCCTTTCTCCTTGCTCACTGCAACTTCTCTTTTCTCCTTACTTCCTCTGTTGCTGTTCTTTCGTGTTTTCTTCTTCTTTTCTCGAGAAGGCGATTGTTGGCGTGGCTTCGTTTGTCATTTCAGACTCTGGACTGCTTTGCCATTCCTTCTTCTCTTGCAGGTTGGTTTCCTGTCTTCTTTTATGTCATTTCTTTTTATAGTTTCGTTTGGCTTTTGTGCAAGTTTGAATCTTTCCTTTGCTTGCTGTGTCTGATCGTTTCTGCTATGTACGCTGTTTTAGGGCTTCTTTAATTGGTAGGTTCCTTCATTTTTCTTGGTAGTTGACATATTTAGGGTTTTGAAATGTTGTTACTGCTTTTGTTTGTGTCATCACATTTGAGGTTTTGGGATGATAAACTGTTTGATTCTTTGAAAAAGGATTGCGCCTTTGATGATTTCGTCATGTTGATAGCTTTCTTTAATGATAGACTTTGTAGAAGATAACGTTTTTCTGCTGGCTTGCTTTGATTTCCTTCTCGTGTTGTTACTTATTTGGAAGGGGATTACTTTTCTTCGCTGAGAGTTTTGTTGGGATGTAGCCTTATGGACTTTTTTCTGAGTCTTCACTCTGTCCCTGCCTCCAAAGGATGCCCCTGGACCTTGGTGTGTGTCTTGGGGTTTTTCTTTTACTGTTTGTGTTGCTTCTTAGTCATGTTTGTCCGAGCTGACTTCTTTTGTCTGAGCTGTTTTGGTTAGTAATCCATTTTCTTTTCTGGCTGTAGGACTAGTTGACCATGTCTTCTCGCAAAAATATTGTCGAGACGTCTTCCAAGGTTCCTGAGGGTATGTCCGATTGGCTGGACTCTCTCGTCCTGCTGTGTGTTTCTCTAGCTGACTCTGAATTCTGTACAGAGCTTAGAAAGCATCATCGAATCTGTAATAGTAGGGATCAAGAGAACAACTATGAATTGGTAGCACCTGATTCTGATGAAAGGGTTTGCTTCCCTGTTCCGACCCAGAGGGAGCGTCCCTTCTTTTATGTGTACGACTTCTTTTTTAGTCAGATGAACATCACCCTATCTTTCACCCCTTTTGAGACCGACCTGTTGTGGGCGTGTAACGTAGCTCCATCTCAACTTCATCCGAACTCGTGGGGTTTTATCAAAATTTTTCAATTACTTTGTCAAGAATTTGATGTTAAACCTTCTCAAACCCTCTTTCTGTACCTCTTTGTATTGACCAAGCCTAGGACCACCAAAAAGAAAGCTTCATGGATTTCTTTCAGGTCTGCCCAAGGACACAAAATTTTTTCCATGTATGATGAGTCTTTTAGAGATTTTAAGAATTACTTTTTTAAGGTCTGAGCTGTTGAAGGAGCTCGACCTTTCTTTTTGGATGAGAATGGCGAGCCCAGCTTTTCTTTAGAATGGCAAAGGAATGTAGTGGTGTCTAGGTACACCTGGGAGATGTTGGACAAAGTTGAGCAAGCTTTTGTAACTATGTTAGAAGAAAACTGGGGGCAGCCTCCCCATCTTGATACTAAGAAATTTTTAGGAGATCCTTTACTTCTCCGAACTGAACTGGGTAGGGGTCGTCTTCCTTGATGTTTGTCGTATTTGTTTTATTCTTTTCGAGCTCATTTTTTCTTTCAGTATATAACTTGATTTCTTGTGTATTTTCAGAGATGATTAAAAACAACGAATCTATGAAGGCCTTTAAGGGGGCAAGGAAGGCTACAGCAGCACAGCACATCTCGGGTAAAGTTGCTGGGGAAGGATCTTCCCAGATTCCTCCCAAGAAGCCTAGTTTGAATACTGCTAGGCGGAGAAAGATGATCCCTACGCCTCAGGTCCGTTTAGTTGATCCCCCTCAGACTTCTGCTGCTACCTCTTCTCCCACTGGCGGACCTCTTCCCAAAAGACAAAGGACTGTTGAGCCCTTCAATCTAGATGCCCCTGACTTTGATGTTGTTGGGTTTGTCGACCAGCAGATTGCTCTTTTTGGTGTTATTCCTACTGATGATGTCTCTCTTCTTCGTCATTTGGATTTCATTACTCGGAGCAGCATCAAAATGGCACATATGGGAACAGCTTTATATCGAACTGCCCAGGATCTTCCTATCCACGCAACGAAGGCCTTTATGGAGGAGGTCAAATAAGAGTTCGATCGGATGAAGGGTTTGAAGGAAGAGCTCGAGGTGAAAGTGGCTAAGTTGGAGAAAGAGTTGGAGGGGGAGAAGACTCGGGCTATTGCTTTGGCGGCTTCTGCCAAGTTGTCTGAAGATATGGCGTTGAAGCATAAGGAGAGCTCTGTCACGACTTATAGGGAGATGATGGGTCTTAGGGAGGATTTAGAGTCTGCCCGAGCTGATTATGCCGAGCTCCAGGGTCATCTTGTAGGCAGTGTAAATGCTGCTTATGAGAATTTGAAGGATCAAGTTCAAGTTCTTGCGCCCGAGCTTGACCTCACTCTTTTTAGCCTTGACAACATTGTAAAATATGGGAAGATTGTTCCAGATGACCCTGATGATGATGATGATGTCGACCCTCCTCCTGTGCCTTCTGCCAAAGTCTCCGTTGCCCCGCCTCCTTCAACTCTGGCAACTGAAGTCGGCCAACCTGAGTCTGATCCCGATGTCTAGATCCTGAACTGGGATGACGGGATGATAGATGTGGTACCTCTTCAGACTCGTCCTCCTTCACCTCGGGATGTAGCTACTGGGAAGTCCTTGGATCCTCTCTAATTATTTCAGATGCATTTGTGTATAGCCCGACCTGTGGGCTTTGAACTCTTTTATTTTGTAGTTTTATGGTCTTGACTTCTGGATACTTTTGGTTACTTTTCTATTTGCAACTTTATTTTGAAAAAACAAAGGTAGTTTCTCAGGCTCTTGGGGTCAACTTTAGGTGGCCTCTTGAGTCTTGTTATTATAACAACTTTGTTTCTTTTTGTGGTATGCTTGTCTGCATCTTTCTGACACCTTCTGGAATCTTGGGAGTGTTAGAGCCTTGCTGTCCAATCTCTTTTGATTGCCTTTTGTGTTTTGTTTTCTATTTTAGTTGAGGCTAACTTCGTGCAACTAGTCTTCTTTGCCTTCTCTTGATATGGTGCCTGCAATTTGATTTTCTTGAGGTCATGGCTTTCTGGATCTGACTTGGGGCCCTTATAGCGTCTGCCTTCTGTTGTCCGACTTCTTAAACTTGGTCATGTTTTGAAGCTATTTCTAGTAATCCTTTTTACTTGGACCTTGGCAGGTCTCTTCCTATGGGTCTTAACTTTTGGTAGCCTTGCCGAGTCGACTTTGTTGTGTCGGTTTCTTCTGAGTTATTTCTAGTAATCCATTTTTGTTGGACATTGGTCAGGTCTCTTTTATGGATTACTTTTTATAACTTTTTGGTTTAGGCCGACTTCATCATGTCGGTCCCTTCTAAGTTATTTCTAGTAATCCATTTTTTCTTGGACATTGGTGAGGTCTCTTTTATGGATTACTTTTTATAACTTTTTGGTTTGGGCCGACTTCATCATGTCGGTCCCTTCTAAGTTATTTCTAGTAATCCATTTTTTCTTGGACCTTGGTCAGGTCTCTTTTATGGATTACTTTTTATAACTTTTTGGTTTGGGCCGACTTCATCATGTCGGACCCTTCTAAAGAATTTCTAGTAATCCATTTTTCTTGGACCTTAGTCAGGTCTCTTTTATGGATTACTTTTTATAATTTTTTGGTTTGGGCCGACTTCATTATGTCGGTCCCTTCTAAGTTATTTCTAGCAATCCTTTTTTTTAGGGCTGGCCAGGCCTCTTTCCAAGGATTTACTTTTTATAACTTTGGTTATTATGATCGACTGGTCCGACTTCTTTACGTCGGCCTGTCTTTAAGTTATTTTTAGCAACCCATTTTTATTAAGACCTCGTCAGGTCCTTTCCATGGATCACTTTCGATAACTTCTTGCAATATTCTATTTTTGTCTCCTTTTCATCTTTACCGATTTTGTAGAAATTGGGTTTGATCCCCGTTTGGTCGACCTTTGATGAATTTGATTTTCATCTTCGTTGGTCTTTATCGTGATCGAGCAGTGAATTTGATTTTCACTTTCTGCCGATCTGTAGCTTTATAATCGGGCGATGAATTTTTGCGTTTCAGATTAATGCGTCTTGATAAGAGGATTTGTAGAGAATCTAAAAACTTTATTCAAAATAAGGAAAATGCAAATATATACATGTGGGCATTTTACCCCTCTAAGTCAGGCAGTTCATGGATCTTGGCTTGGTGCCTCGTTAAAAAACCTTTTTTAGGAAAAAGAGTGCACCTCATCCTAAGATCTTTTGTTACCTTCTAATTGTAATACCTTCTTAAGTTGCAGGCGTGCCATGACCTTGGAAGCTCTCGCCCTTCGAGTTCGGTCAGCTTGTAGTATCCCTTTCCGAGCACTTCAATGACTCGGTAAGGTCCTTTCCAGTTGGCTGCCAGCTTTCCTTCTCCAGGTCGACTTGTTCCGATATCATTTCGGATTAAGATGAGATCGTTCTCGGCAAAACCTCGTTGTACTACTTTTTAGTTATATCTTGAGGCCATCCGACGTTTTAACGCCTCTTTCTTGATCCGAGCTCTTTCTCGAATTTCTGGAAGTAGGTCGAGTTCCTCCTTTTGAAGTAGAGAATTAGCCTCTTCATTATAGTGGATTACTCTGGGTGATCCTTCTTCGACTTCCACTGGGATCATTGCCTCCATTCCGTAAGCTAATCGGAAAGGTGATTCCTTTGTGGTGGAGTGTGAAGTTGTCCGATATGCCCATAGGACTCGTGGGAGCTCTTCAGCCCAGGCTCCCTTGGCATCCTGTAATCTCCATTTTAGCCCGGCTAATATAACTTTATTGGCAGCCTCTGCCTGTCCATTAGCCTGGGGATATTCTACGGATGTAAATTGGTGCTTTATTTTCAAGTCGGCCACTAATTTTCTGAAGTCTGCGTCTGTGAATTGAGTGCCATTATCTGTGGTGATTGAGTATGGGACCCCAAACCTTGTGACAATGTTTCTATATAGGAATTTTCGACTTTTTTGAGCAGTGGAGTTGGCTAGGGGCTCTGCCTCAATCCATTTTGTAAAATAATCTACCCCGACGATGAGGAACTTGACCTGTCCTGATCCTTGAGGGAACGGTCCTAGGAGGTTGAGTCCCCATTTTGCAAATGGCCAGGGTGAGGTTACACTGATGTGCTCCTCTGGTGGAGCGATATGAAAATTAGCATGCTTCTAACATGGTGAACATGTCTTTACGAATTCCATTGCCTCTTTTTGCAAAGTTGGCCAATAGAATCCGGCCCAGAGTACTTTTTTGGTGAGGGCTTGTGCTCCAAGATGGTTGTCACAGATGCCACTATGTACTTCTTCTAAAACTTCTTTTGTGTTGGAAGTCGGCACACATTTTAACAGTGGTGTTGAAACCCCTCTCTTGTATAGAGTATTATTTATGATGGTGTAGTATTGTACTTCCCGTTTTAACCTCTTTACCTCCTTCTTATCTGTAGGGAGTATTTCTGTTTTGAGGTAATTAATTATGGAAGTCATCCATCCTTGATCCAGACCTGTTATGGCTAGGATTTTTTCTTCTTCTGAGATTGACGGGTTTTGCAGCATCTCTTGGATGAGGCTTCTATTGTTGCCCCCTGGTTTGGTGCTGGCTAGTTTTGAGAGTGCATCAGCTCAAGCATTCTGTTCCCGGGGTATATGGTGGACCTCATATTCCACAAGTTATCCGAGATGTTTCTTGGTTTTGTCTAAGTACTTTTTCATGGTGGGGTCCTTAGCTTGGTAACTCCCTGCTATTTGTGAGGTGACTACTTGTGAGTCACTGAAGATGATAAGCTTTTGAGCTCCAACTTTTTTAGCCAGCTTCAAACCAGCTAGTAGTGCCTCATACTCGGCTTGGTTATTTAAGGTAGGGAACCCGAATTTGAGAGAAAGTTCGATTTGGGTTCCCTGGTCGCTTTCTATTATCATGCCTGCGCCACTTCTAGTTTTGTTTGAAGAACCGTCTACGTAAAGATTCCATTCTGTAGGGATTTCCGGGATGTCCGTGAACTCTGCAATGAAGTCGGCCAAATATTGTGATTTGATGGCTGTCCGAGCTTCATATTGAAGGTCAAATTTGGACAACTCGACTGCCCATTGCAAAATTTTTCCTGCTAAATCTGTTTTCTGCAGAATGCCTTTTATGGGCTGGTTGGTCCGAACCTTGATGATGTGGGCTTGAAAATATGGGCAAAGTCGTCGAGATGTTAGTATGAGAGCATAAGAGAAATTTTCTATCTTTTGATAGTTCAATTCGGACCCTTGTAATGCTTTGCTGGGAAGTATATAGGTTGTTGTCCACTGTCATCTTCTCGGACCAGTGCTGAGGCTATTGTCCGATTTTCCACTACGAGGTACAATACAAGTGGTTCTCCTTCCCGTGGCTGAGTCAGGATAGGTGGTCATCCCAGGAACCTTTTGAAATCCTGGAAGGCTTGCTCGCACTCTGTTGTCCATTCAAACCTCTTTCCCTTCCTTAGAGTAGCATAAAAGAGAAGAGATCTTATTGCTGATCTTGCTAGAAATCTACACAAGGTAGCCAATCTTCCATTGAGCTGTTGTACTTCTTTGACGCAAGTCGGGCTCTTCATATCGAGTATGGCCTGGCATTTTTCCGGATTTGCCTTGATTCCTCTTTATGTGAGCATAAAACCCAAGAATTTGCCAACTTCTACTGCGAAGGTGTATTTTGCAGGGTTAAGTCGCATACCATGCCTTCTTATAGTGTCGAATACTTGGGTGAGGTCGGACAGTAACGACTCTTCGCTTTGGGATTTTATTAACATGTCGTCCACGTATACTTCCATGATTTTTCCGATGTGATCTATGAAGACCCTATTCATTAATCTTTGATAAGTGGCTCCTGCGTTTTTGAGTCCGAATGGCATGACGATGTAGCAGTAGTTTACTTTCGGGGTTAATTTCCCTTCCTTAGAGTGGCGTAGAAGGGGAGAGATCTTATTGCCAATCCAGCTAGAAATCTGGACAAGGCTACCAATCTTTCATTGAGTTGGTGTACCTCTTTAACGCTGGTCAGACTCTTCATGTTGAGTATGGCCTGGCATTTATCTGGATTTGCCTCAATTCCTCTTTGTGTGAGCATAAAACCCAAGAATTTGCCAACTTCTACTGCGAAGGTGTATTTTGCAGGGTT
This sequence comes from Arachis ipaensis, assembly GCF_000816755.2. NCBI lineage: Eukaryota > Viridiplantae > Streptophyta > Magnoliopsida > Fabales > Fabaceae > Arachis > Arachis ipaensis. Next base: position 91,396,782 of record NC_029786.2, read on the forward strand.
AAGTCGCATACCATGCCTTCTTATAGTGTCGAATACTTGGGTGAGGTCGGACAGTAACGACTCTTCGCTTTGGGATTTTATTAACATGTCGTCCACGTATACTTCCATGATTTTTCCGATGTGATCTATGAAGACCCTATTCATTAATCTTTGATAAGTGGCTCCTGCGTTTTTGAGTCCGAATGGCATGACGATGTAGCAGTAGTTTACTTTCGGGGTTAAAAATGAGGTTTTTTCTTGGTCAGGTGGGTACATCGGGATTTGATTGTATCTCGAATAGGCATCCATAAACGAGAGATATTTGTATCCGGAGGAGGCATCTACCAGGGCGTCGATACTTGGGAGTGGATAAGGATCTTTTGGGCAGGCTTTGTTGAGATCAGTGTAGTCGGTGCACATCCGCCACTTCCCATTTGATTTTTTCACCAGGACGACATTAGCTAGCCATAGTGGGTACTTAGCTTCTCTTATGAATCCTGCCTCCAGTAGTGCTTGTACCTGCTCTTCCACAGCTCGGGATCGTTCTGGTCCGAGCTTTCTACGTCTCTACTGTACTGGCCGAGATCTTGGATAGACTGCCAACTTGTGGCACATTAACTTAGGGTCTATGCCTGGCATGTCTGCGGCCTTCCATGCAAAGAGGTCGACATTGTCTCTTAAGAACTGTATGAGTGATTCTTTTATGTCTCCTTTTAGGATTGTGCCGATATTAGTTATTTTGTTTGGGACATCTCCGATCTGGACTTTTTCTATTTCGCCTTCGGGTTGTGGACGAAGTTCTTCCCGCCCTCGAACTCCCCCGAGTTCGATGGTGTGGAATTCTTCTCCTCTGCCTCTAAGGTTTAGACTTTCGTTATAACAGCGGCGCGCCGTCTTCTGGTTTGCTTTTATCGTAGCTATTCCTTCTGCTGTTGGGAACTTCATGCACAGATGTAGAGTTGAGACTACTGTGCCGAGCTGATTTAATGTTGTCCGGCCTATTAGGGAATTGTAGGCTGAACTCACGTCGACCACGATGTAATCTATGTTGAGTGTCCTTGACCGGTTTCCTTTTCCAAAGGTTGTGTGTAGTGAGATGTATCCAAGTGGTTGGATTGGAGTGTCTCCCAGCCCGAATAAGCTGTTCGGATATGCTCTAAGTTCTTTTTCTTCCAAGCCGAGTTTGTCGAAGGCGGTTTTGAATAAGATATCAGCCGAGCTTCCCTGACCTACCAGTGTGCGGTGAAGATTAGCGTTGACCAATATGATAGTGATGAACATGGGATCGTCATGCCCCGAGATGATGCCAGCTGCGTCCTCTTTAGTGAAAGTGATAGTGGGGATGTCGGGTGTTTCTTCTCCTCCCTCCACATGATATACCTCTTTAAGATGTCTTTTGCAAGATGATTTAGAGATTTCTCCTCCCGCAAATCCTCCGTGTATCATGTAAACATGTCTCTCTGGTGTACGGGGTGGTCGTTCAGCTCGTCCAACATCTTCGTCCTTTCTTCTTTTTCTTGGTTCGTCTGCTCGGCTGGCTAAATATCGATCTAGTTTTCCTTCTCTTACCAGTTTTTCTATGACATTTTTCAAGTCAAAGCATTCGTTGGTGGAATGTCCATAGATTCTATGGTATTCACAGTATTCAGTCCGATTTCCTCCTCCTTTCTTGCTTTTAAGTGGGCGAGCTGGGGGTATCTTTTCAGTATGACATACTTCTCGATAGACATCTACAAGAGACACCCGAAGAGGGGTGTAATTGTGGTATTTCTTGATCTTTTTTCCATGCTGATCTTCTTTTTTTTTTGGACTCTTTGTCCTTATCCCGGGAGGAGTAGGAAAATTCTGATTTTGAGGTCTCTCCTAGTCGAGAGTTTTCCTCCATGTTGATGTATTTCTCTGCTCGTTCTTGTACTTTATTTAGGTATCTGGGATATTTTTTCAATATTGAGTGACTAAAAAGTCCCTCTCGTAAGCCATTGATGAGACCCATAATGGCGGCTTCAGTTGGCAGACTTTGTATGTCTAGACATGCTTTGTTGAATCTTTCTATATAGTTGCGGAGACTTTCTCGATCTCCTTGCTTGATTCCTAATAGACTTGGGGCATCCTTAGTTTTATCTTTCTGGATGGAGAATCTGGCTAGAAACTTCTTGGCTAAATCGTCAAAGCTTGAGATGGACCTAGGGGGTAGATTGTCGAACCATTTAATTACTATTTTTGTTAAGGTAGTCGGGAAGGCTTTGCAGTGAACTGCATCTAAGGCGTCAGTGAGGTACATTCTACTTCTGAAATTACTGAGGTGATGGCTAGGATCTGACATGCCATCGTATAGAGTCATGTCGGGAGATTTGAAATCTTTCGGGATTTTGGCTTTCATTATCTCTTTGGTGAACGGATCTTGATCCTTGCGAGACTACCTTCGTGGCCGGATCGAGTAGTTTTGACCTTGAGATCTGCTTCGAGTTTTAGGAGCTTGTCCTCTAACTCGCGGCATCGCCTAGCTTCCCTTCGTAGGTCTCTTTCGGCTTTCCGTTGATACTCGACCTCTTTTTCGAGTTGTTTTAGGCAATCTTGAAGTGCCTCCATGGCTCCCGTGTTTGGTGAATTCTTGTCTTTGTTAAGTTGAGAAGTGTCGTCTATTGTAACCTCTGCATTCTTATGTGGTGTTCTGTTCTCCAAATCAGAATTGTGGTCGTTGTCAAGGTTGTCCACCATGACGATGGGATGACTTTCGGGTTCCCCAGCAATGGCGCCAATGTTCCGAGGGTTACCTGAAACTATAGGTCGATCTCAGACGAGATCTTCTGTGTTGGTCGGCAATGAGGCATCCAATTTGTGGATGGTGGTTGGAGCCGCCGTATCCGTCTTATTGGACTTGTAGATGATGTTGATCCTTCGTCACTGGAGGGTGGGGGGTACCTGCAAGGGACTCCGACGCTTAAGTTAGCAACGGTATTAAGCAGGTTTTTAGTAGAATCAGAGTATGAGTTATACCTGGGTGCTCCAATGTATTTATAATGGTGAGGAATGGCCTTCTTGGAGATAAGATAGTTATCTTATCTTATCTTATCTTTGAGTGAGGTCATCTTTATCTTCAAGGGAACCGCCCTTATCTCGGTAGGCTTGGACTGCCTTTGGATTTGGGTCGTGTTCCTCTGTTTGGGCCCTATTTGGGCTTTTTCTGGTAATTTGGCCGAGCTCTTTGACAAGAGGTCGGATGGTCCTGACTTGAAGAGGTCGGTCGACTTGTCGTTAAACATCCCGGGTCGGACAGCTCGACCCAGGGTATGAACAGTTATATAGCCAAGGAAAGTGCAGTTTTCAATGATTCCTCTATGAAATTTGTGGCTTCTTCATCAAATACTAAATCCACACCAAACAAATCTAGTATTGGATATGTTTCAACATTTGAAAAAAAAATTCGATGAAGTATACACAAGTGAAACTGAGCCTTCACCAAGAACCGAACCTAGTTCAAACAGGCCAGGTTTGGGGTACATTTCAAAAAATGAGGTTGCTTTCAAGAAACTACCATTTTACAACAAAACCTCATATTCGAAAAGTCCAAAAGTTCAAAAAAATTCTGGTGAAAATGCTTTTGCAAAGAGGAACAATTTTAATAAAAATCAGTTTGTCAAAAGAAATGCATATCTTCCAAAAACTAGAAAATTTCAATCCTTTAATCATTTCCAGCAAAATAACTCACCTCAATTTCAGCGATACATATCAGAAAATTATTGTGTAAATTGCAAGAAATTTGGTCACTCATATGCACAATGTTTCATTAAAAAGAGAGTTGTGGGAAACAAAATTTACAATGTTGTTTGTGATTTCAATGTACTTGGGCAACCAAGATGGATTAACTTCAAAGAATCCAAATTAATTTGGATACCTAAGGTCACTTGAAGTTTCTCATGCAGATTTTTCTAGCATCCATGAACAAGAAAGATATGTGGTACTTGGATAATGGATGCTCAAGGCACATGACTGGAAGGTCAACTTACTTCATCAAACTTAACAAGTATGATGCAGGTTTTGTGACTTTTGGAGATGATGGTAAAGGTAAAATAATTGTTGTTGGAAAAGTAGGCAACAAACAATCTACTTTCATTGATGATGTATTTTTGGTATGTGGTTTGAAGCACAATCTTTTGAGTATAAGTCAACTGTGTGACCTAGAATATTTAGTGATTTTCAAAGGCATGAATGCTGTGTTGTAAATGAAAAGACAAATGAAGTGCTTTTTGTTGCCAAGTGTTGTAATAATGTGTATGGACTTACCCTTGATGAACTAAAGGATCAAAATGTAGCTTGTTTTCATTCTAAAGAATCTGAAAAGTGGCTATGGCACAAGATATTGGGCCATGCAAGTATATTTCAAATAAACAAACTTGTAAAGAAAGAGTTAGTAAGAGGTCTTCCTTTGATAAAGTTTGACAAAGACATCACTTGTGATGCTTGCTAAATGGAAAAACAAACAAAAAGTTCTTTTGGTTCAAAAGAAGACATCTCTACTAAAAGGCCACTTGAGTTGCTACACATTGATTTATTTGGTCCAACAAGAACTCAAAGCTTAGGTGGTAAATACTATGGTTTAGTAATTGTGGATGACTATACTAGGTTTGGTTGGGTTTTATTTCTTGCATACAAAAATGAAGCCTTTTCGGCATTTGAACCTTTTTGCAAGAAAATTCAAAATGAAAAGGATTTAAAGATTTCTTCTATAAGAAGTGACCATGGAACTGAATTTGAAAACAATTTATTTGAATCCTTTTGTGAGGAATTTAGAATATCTCACAACTTCTCTTGTCTAAGAACACCACAACAAAATAGTGTTGTGGAAAGAAGAAATAGAAACATACAAGAAATGACAAGAGCTATGCTTTGTGAAAGCAATGTTCCAAAGTTCCTTTGGGCTGAAGCGGTTAACACGGCTTGTCACATTTTGAATAGAACTATCATAAGAAAATTTTTGAAGAAAACTCCTTATGAACTTTGGAAAGGTTACCCACCAAACTTGGACTACTTGCACATCTTTGGATGTAAATGTTTTGTTCTAAATAACAAAGATAATTTGGGTAAATTTGATCCAAAGGCATATGAGTGCTTGTTTGTAGGAAATTTCACAACTAGTAAAGCATATAGAGTTTATCATCAAGATGCTAGAATTATTGAGGAGTCCATACATGTTATATTTTGTGATACTAACTTGGTGCAAAGTATTTTGGAAGATTGTGATGCAGGAAATCAAGCTCAAAAGGACGTTAAAATTGTGCAAAATCAAAAAAATGAAAATTATGTTCAAACTGAACCAGAAACTGCAGTTGCTAAAAATTCAAGAGACAATTCCATTTTGTCTCATGAATCTGAAGGTAATCCTGAAGCCAACAGCACCCAGAATCCCTTGATATCTGAATCTGCCTCCAAGTCCACCAGACCTCGTGAATGGAGATTCTTAAAGAATTATCCTGAGGAATTTGTTATTGGGGATGTCTCTCATGGGTTAGAACTCGGTCTTCAACTAGAAAGGTAAATGAAAGAACAAACATTGTCCTTCTCTCTCAAATGGAGCCTCAAAATATTAAGGAAGTCCTTGGTGACCCTTCTTGGGTAAAGGCAATGGAAGATGAGCTCCAAGAGTTTGAGAAGAACCAAGTATGGACTTTGGTTCCAAGGCCAAGTGGAAAGAAAGTGACCGGAACCAAGTGAATTTTTCGGAACAAGCTTAGAGAGGATGGTAGCATTGCAAGAAACAAGGCAAGGCTAATGGCACAAGGATATGACCAAGAAGAAGGAATAGAATTTGGTGAATCCTTTGCCCCTGTTGTCCGAATGGAAGCCATAAGACTTCTCTTAGCTTATGCTACGTTTTGTGGTTTTAAATTATATCAAATGGATGTGAAATGTGTATTTTTAAATGGTGTGATAGATAAAAAAGTGTATGTGGAGCAGCCACTAGGTTTTGAAAATAAAAAGTTTTCTAACCATATTTTTAAATTATCTAAATCTCTCTATGGTTTGAGGCAAGCTCCTAGAGCTTGGTATGAGAGACTTAGCACCTTTCTTTTGAAAAATGGTTTTCAAAGAGGTACCACAGACACTACCCTCTTTATCAAAAATTCTAATGAGTCTTTCATTTTAGTCCAAATATATGTTGATGACATTATTTTTGGATCAGCCAATGAATCCCTTTGTACTGAATTTGGAAAACTCATGACAAGTGAATTTGACATGAGTATGATGGGTGAACTTAATTTTTTTCTTGGGCTACAAATTAAACAAACTGAAAAAGGTATTTTCATTCATCAAGAGAAGTATGCCAATGAATTAGTTAAGAAATTTGGTATGAAAAATGCCAAACCTATGGGAACTCCCATGCACCCTAATTCAAAATTAGACAAGGGAGAAACTGAGAAAGATGTGGATGAGACTAGGTATAGAGGAATGATTGGTTCTCTTATGTACTTAACTTCCTCTAGACCCGATATTGTGCAAAGTGTTGGATTGTGTTCAAGGTTCCAATCCAAACCAAAAGAGTCGCATCTTTCTGCAGTTAAGAGGATCATTAGATATGTTCATGGAACATCCAATTTTGGTCTTTGGTATCCTAAGATTGATGATTTTTCAGCAGTTGGTTATTGTGATGCAGATTTTGCCGATGATAGAGTTGATAGGAGAAGCACATCAGGTTTATGTTTCCTTGGAAAGTCCTTGAATGTTTGGTCAAATAAGAAGCAGCCAACAGTGACTTTATCCACTGCAGAGGCTGAGTATATAGCGGCTTCTTCTTGTTGTTCTCAGCTTATGTGGTTAAAAATATAGCTTGCTGATTACAAATTAAATACTGAAAATATTCCCTTGTTGTGTGATAACATGAGTGCCATTAATATTTCTAAAAATCCAGTTTTGCACTCTAGGACTAAGCATATTGAAGTGAAATTTCACTCAATAAGAGAGCATGTACAAAAAGGGGATATTAGCATTCAATTTGTTAAATCTGAGGAGCAATTAGCAGATATTTTTACAAAACCACTTGCTGAGGACAGATTCTGTATGCTAAGGACTAGTTTAGGGATTTTAAGCTATGATTCTTTGTTTAAAAGTTGCTGATGTTTTTGTTAGAATTTTTGTCTCATAAATAGGTATGAGACAATTCTGGGCATGTGAAGAACGTTCCCTTCAATCAGCGTGTTCTGGACCTGTTGCAAGTGAAAATTGATCTGGGCCAACATCAAAAATCAAATCATGGGTGGTCCTACATGTTTCCTTAATTCAAACTACCTCTGCACCCAATATGAATGTTATATTTTTTAATATTTGTTTTTTTAAGCTTGTGTGTTTCAGATTTTTGTCCAAAAATCCTTTCAGGTTGATTTAATTTTTTTTCAAAAAAAAGGTTTTAAAAATTTAAAATTAATTTTCTGTTTTATTTTAAAATCAAATAAAATCTTTCTTTTATGAGGTCATGTCTTTTCAAGTCATATCAAAAGGTGATGCAGTTGCATGGTTTGTGAAAAATTTCTTTTGGGTACGGTTACCAACACTCCCTATCTTCCCTCCATTAACTTCTCCACAACTCCTCAGTTTCCTCCACCATCTTTACTGCTTCTCTTCCCTCAAAAGCCTGAAACTAACCAAATGAGAAAGAAAACCATTGCTAAAAGGCCTCCTCGTGAAAAAGTTTACAAGCTTCCTACAAAACCTTCAATTCGCTCCCAAGACCAAACCTTCACTCCCTCTCCTTCTCCTCCTCCTCCTACCTCACCTCCTCGGACCGATCCTATGGCACGCACAAAAAACCCATCTAGGGTTACATCTTCAGCCAAGCCAACTCCTCCTCCAAAGGAACCTCCTTCAAGGCCTGGATCATCAAAGCCGAGTTCTTCAAAAGGGAAAAGACCAGCAGCGCCTGAACCTGCCTCTGAGCCCCTTCAACCCAAGTGGAGGTCTGTTTCATTACGTTTTCAGCGAGGTAAAACTCGAGTTCCTCTTAAATCTGTTAGAGAACCTGACATTGATCCTTTTGCTCATAAATCCCACTTCATGACATCACACTCTAACTATAATCCTTTTAAATTTAGGTCTGTCATGAACAATGATTTTTATGAAGGCATTATTAGGTACAGTACCATATGCCCTTCTTTTCTTGCTGATTTACCAACTTTGAAAAAGAAAGGGTTTTTTTTTGTTGAAAACTTGGAATTTCTGGACTGGAATCATCTTTTTAACATCAAAAAGCCAGTTTATCCTCTCTTGGTCAAAGAGTTTTATGCTAACATGACATATCATGAAGGCACTGTTCACTCATATGTAAAGGGTCGAGACATAGTTTTGAATAATGAAACTATCAGTGATTCATTAAAGTATATTGATGTTGGGCCTTGTGCTTATGTTTCGGTTAAGTGGGATGAAGGAGTTAGTGTTTCTTACAATGATGCTTTGGCTAATATTTGTGAACATGTCTCCTTGATTGATGGCATTACACCCACTCACAAAGCCCTAGGATATGAACGTGCTCAGTTGCACAGAATCGTCAACCACATCATACTTCCTCAAAGTGGTTCATATCAAAGGGTTTTCTACACTGACACTCTTGTTTTATATGCCCTTCTCACCTAAACAGAAATTTCATTTGCATATTTGATGGTTAGATACATGTTTGACTCGATTAGGAGTGAAAAAGACAAAGCCCTTCCTTATGACATGTTTCTAACTTGTATATTTGAGCATTTTGATATTGACTTGACCAATGAGAATTATAAAAATAGACATTCATATCTAAAGGGAGGTGGTGCAGTGAAACAGCAAAAAGGACCTACACGATCTGAGAGAGTGGTTCTAGATGATGATGAAGAGTTCATTCCCAATGAATCTCCTCCTCCTTCCACCGAGGGTACCTCCATCTCTACTGGCCAAAAATCTGCTCTGCTGAACATTGTCAAAGATGTTGTTCAAGAGTTTGTCTCCCAATCTAATCACATGATTACTATGAGCAAAGAGCAAAGAAAGCTAGCCAGCAAACATGAGAATTTCCTCCAAAAATTAAGGGATAGAGTGGCTGTGTTTATGAAGTTCATTGATAATCTTAATCAAGATGAAGATCCTGCCACTGATGTTGAAGAGGAAGCTGATTCGGAGGAAAATGGTTCAAATGCCTAGGATTGTTTCTTGAAGCTGCTACTGTCTGCTATTTTTGTCTCATGAATTCTGTTTATTTTGCTACTTTGAAACTTATGTTTCTTATTTCTGGATGAATGTAATACCTTAACAACTGCTGCAGTTACTTTTAATTTATTTGGTATTTTGAACTGGGTTCTAACACCTTCTTGCATGTTTTAAGGTGATGTTTTGATTAAGTTTGCCTATTTTCCACCCTTGATGACAAAAGGGGGAGTAATAGCGATATATATCGCTTTTAGTTAATTGCTACTGCTACAATGTTGTTGAATGTTTTTGGCATGAGTTTGGAAACTTGCTTTATGATATGTTGCTGTTTTAACCTTGACCATGAAGTTTTAATGCTCTACTTTGACTCAAGTATGATCTGTCATGAGCTATTAAAAATTATCACTGTCTGCTGCATCTTTGGTTTGTACATGGTATTTATTTGGCTCCAAATAAGTATATATAAACAGGAAAGAAGAGAAGAACATAAATTCAGGGGGAGCTACTCTTGAAAAGAAAAGAGGGAGCAACATAAAAGCAAGCAACATCATTCAAAGGGAAGTTTCTTAACCTTACTCAAATTCATTTCCTTTTGATCTGCTAAAATATGTTTGTCATCAACGGGGAGATTGTTGAGTTAAGAAATTAACTAAATTAATTAATGATGACAAACATTATTTTATTGGGTAAAATAAATAAATAGTGTTGATTATTTATAATGATATGTTGCAGGCCAAAAAATAAATATAATGGAGCAGCCTAATTAGATGAAAATAAAAAAAAAAGACTGGTGGGATAATAACATAAATGAAGCCCAAAAGGAAATAAAAGCTGAGAAATCAAAACGGGCCAAGCAAATCATAACCCGATCCAAGTCCGATTTGATTTTAGCAAGCAAACCCCTCTCATTTGCTTTACCAAAAGCAACGTTCACTTTTGTGCCTTGGTCAGAAATCAGAAAAAGTGAGAGAGAAAGTTTCTTCCCTAAGCTAGTCATCAAAGAAGCAAGAAAGAGAAAGATTAAACTTGAAAGGCAGATGACAAATCAGCAAGTTCAAACCAATTCAAGCTTAATAAAAGATTAAAGGTAACATATTTCTTTTTACATGCATTAGATCTTCTTCTCTTCATCTTCAACGCTCTGCCTATCCATTCTGAGATACATGGGAAAGATGTTGTCTGCTCTTCTCTGCTGTAAATCCACGGTATTAAACATATCTTGGGGACCAAGTTAGTTTTCAAGGGCTGAGATAAGGTTTTACCGTTGGAAACTCTTGTTCATGATGACCTGTGGTTTTCGGTCAACCAAAGAGGTCAGAAGCAAAGTCCCAAATTTAAGTAAAAATGGGAGAAAGTAAACGGCTGGGATTGGTGAAGCACAGTGTTCAAGAAGTTGACCTAGGAAGAAGAACCCAGCAACATGTAAGGAGATAAAAGAGAATTTTTGCTCATTCAGAAGTAAGGAGAGATAACCCAGAGTATTGAGGTTTTGTTCTGTGAAGAAGTTCTCTGAAGAAGTTCCTCTACTTGGACAGTGCTCTCTTTCAAAGAAGTATTTTGCCAAAAATGAATAACTGAATCAGAGACATGCAAATCTGGTTTATCACATAGCAAAGAGGCTGTTGATGAAGTCAATCTCCTTCATGTTATTACAGATTATAATTTACTTTTCAATGTTTATCTTTCTGTAATTTCTTGAGTGAAAAGGCATACTGAGAGAGCTTAAGTAAAAGCCATGAGTGGAAAAAGGCTGAGAGATACACTTGAGAGAAAAGCCTAAAGTTATTTTCATATTTCTTTAGGTATGTCTATGTCTTGTATCTTGTACCACTGAGGTATCCATTTCTTAGTTGGGTTAGCACTAAGAGTGAATATTTAGGTATTAGCATAGCCAATGTCAAGTTAGGTTAGAACTTGAGTGTGAAAGGATTGAGTCAATCCTGTGAAACTGGTGTATGTAATACTTTTAACTATAGTGAAAATTCCTCCATTGTTGTGGAGGAGACTGGATGTACGTTGCATAGCACAAGGCAACCGAACCAGGATATATGCTGGTGTTAGCTTCTCTCTTCTCTGCAATGTTCTATTTTCTGATATTCATGAGACAAAAATAAATTGTCTCATAAATTTTCGCTGTTGAGTTCAAACAGAATCAGAAGTCAAAGTTTGTTTTAAAGGGTTATTTCAGTAACTTAAAAGAAAGGCATAGATTCAACCCCCCTTCTCTAAGCCTATCACAACCTTCAGATTTACATCCTGTTCAATCTCTCCATTTTCTTGTATGATGCACCCAAGATACTTAAAACTTTTAACTTTTGATAGGATGTTTTCTCCAATCTTCACCTCTATATTAGGTTTTTCCCTTCTCAGACTGAACTTACATTCCATATATTCCGTCTTGCTACGGCTTATGCGCAGACCATACACTTCTAGAGCTTCTCTCCATAAGTCTAACTTCTTATTTAGGTCTTCCCTTGACTCTCCCATAAGGACGATATCATCGGCAAAAAGCATGCACCATGGCACAGGCTCTTGGATGTGCTCTGTCAGTACTTCCAAGACTAATGTAAAAAGATATGGGCTTAAGGATGATCCCTGGTGTAATCCTATACCAATAGGAAATTCCTTTGTCACACCACCTTGAGTCTTCACACTAGTTGTGGCCCCATCATACATGTCTTTAATTGCACGAATATATGCGATCCTTACTCTCCTCTTTTCTAAAACCTTCCATAAGACCTCCCTTGGCACCCTATCGTACGCTTTTTCCAAATCAATAAACACCATATGTAGATCCCTTTTATTACTACAATATCTCTCCATCATCCTTCTTAACAGGTATATCGCTTCGGTTGTAGAACTGGCATAAATCCAAATTGGTTCTCTGTTACTTGTGTCTCTTTTCTCAACCTCCGTTCTATCACCCTTTCCCATAACTTCATGGTATGGCTCATGAGCTTGATCTCTCTATAGTTTTAGCAACTTATATATCCCCCTTATTCTTGTAGATAGGTACCAATGTGTTTTTTCTCCACTCATCAGACATCTTCTTTGACCTTAAAATCTCATTAAAAATCTTGGTTAACCAGTTGATGCCTTTCCCTCCAAGGCCCTTCCAAACCTTAATCGGGATATTATCAGGTCCTACTGCCCTGCCATTTTTCATCTACTTTAGAGTCTCTTTTACCTCGAAGTCTCGAATCCTTCGATAGTAGTCAAAGTTTTCATCTTCTTTCCTTGTGCATAACCGACCAAGGCTCGAAAGAGTCTTCTGTCCTTCATTAAATAACTCGTAGAAGTAGCTCTTCCACCTTTCATTAATCTTCTCCTCTTGAGCCAGCATCTCTCCATCCTTATCCTTTATGCACTTAACCTGATCCAAATCTCTCGTTCTTTCACGGCTCTTTGCGATTCTATATATACATTTTTCTCCTTCTTTCGTGCCCAAAGACTGGTAGAGACCCTCATATGCTCTTGTTCTTGCCTCACTTACAGCCACTTTTATCTCTTTCTTAGCCGCCTTATACTTTTCCCAATTATATGCATTGCGACATAAAGACCACTCTTTAAAGCACTCCCATTTTATCTTTATCTTTTCCTGTACACTCGCATTCCACCACCAAGACTCCTTGTCTCTTGGTCCTATTCCTTTAGATTCACCAAAGCTTTCTTTTGCTGTTCTTCTAATAACTTCTACCATCTCCCTCCACATCTCTTCCCCGCTTCCTTTCCCATCCCACTTTGCCTCTTCTCCTACCCGTCTTAGGAAGCTTCTTTGTTCCTCACCTTTCATCCGCCACCACCTCGTCCTTGAGTTGTATGATGTTTTTTCCTCAACTTTTTCTCAACACGAAAATCCATAACGAGCACCCTATGTGGTGTTGTCAAACACTCCCCTGGGATAATTTTACAATTAATGCAAAATTTTTGGCTGATTCTCCTCAACAAGAAGAAATAGATTTGAGAGCTTGTCATGCCACTCTTATAGGTTATAAGATGTTCGTCTCTTTTTTTAAAATATGTATTTGCGATGAGAAGGTCAAAGGTTGAGGAAAAGTCCAAAATAGTTTTACCCTCGGCATTGATCACCCCGAAACCATGGCCTCCGTGAATACTTCTATACCCAATCACTTCTCTTCCAACATGACCATTTAAATCTCCTCCTAAGAAAATCTTATTTGATGAAGGTATGTCTTGGACCAAACTCTCTAGATCCTCCCAAAACCTTATCTTGTGTTGTTCGTCTGAACCTACTTGCGGTGCATAAGCGCTAATCACATGAAAAGCACTTCCCTCCACCACAAGTTTGATAGAGATGATCCGATCTCCCACCCTTTTGACATCCACTACGTCCTTCTTCCACTGCTTATCCACAATAATACAAATCACATTCCTATTCTTCACCTTTCCTGTATACCAAAGTTTGAAATCAGAAGTATCCAACTCCCTAACCTTCGCACCAACCCATTTTGTTTCTTGTAGACACATAATGTTAATATTCTTCCTTGTCATAGTGTCCACCACCTCCATGGACTTTCCTGTTAGAGTGCCTATGTTTCATGTCCCAAATCTCAACCTTCTGTCACTCCGACCTTTACCTTTTACTTTGTGAACTAGCTTATTTACCCTCGTCCGTTCACGAAAACGTGAGAACCCTTGCTCATTTAATACTACATTCGGACACCGATGCAGTGGCTCTTTCTCATTTGACACCATACTCGAGCCATACAGCGCGTTGCTTCCGGACAACGACCTAGCTTTAGCGCAATAATGTCTTTGATTCATGTCATGGGGGTTTGACTATGTTTTTATGTTGGTTGTCGAAGACCTAACACAACCCTCCTCCTTTATCCGGGTTTGGGACCGACTATGTACCGCAAGTGTAACATAGACGGAGTTTGTTGAAATATAAATGAAAGAAAAGTAAAGGAACTTTTTACTTAAGAAAAACTACAAGCCACAAATAGCATCTACATAAATATCAACATAAAAGTTCATATAGCAACATCAAATCCACTAAAAACACTAAACACAAAATGCAATTCTAGAGGCTAGAGCAGATAAAGTTGTGGAACATCATATGCCAACATCTCAACGAACATTTGTTATCACCCTTTTGTATTTGTACCTCTTTGCAATCCATAGATACACAAGGAAGTTGAGCAAGCTGAGGAGGGTCAAAAGCCAAAAGAAGTAATCAAGATGGCCCCTATTCAGATTGTCCGGTATCCAACCAAGCCTTCCATGACTTGTGGTAACTTTTGTCACAATGGTAACAAGAAGGGTACTAACATAATTTCCCAAGGCCATAGTTGTTAGTGACAGAGCCGAGCAGAGACTTCTCATAGCATCAGGTGCCTCACCATAAAAGAACTCCATCTGACCGATGTTCGTGAAGACTTCCGCAGCTCCGACGAGGAAATATTGCGGCACTTGCCAGAAGATCGACATGGGGATGGTCTCGAGATCATAGTAGTTGTTTTTCCGGACCATGTTGAGGCGAACGACCTCTAGGATTCCGGCCACAATCATGGACACAATGGAGATGATGAGGCCAATGCCTATCCGTTGAAGTTGCGTGAATCCGCGTTCGTGTCCGGTGAACTTCCTTGCGAATGGGACGATGACGCGGTCATAGACCGGTGCCCAAAAGATGACGCTCAGAGTGTCGAAAAGGGAGAGGGAGGCTGATGGAATCTTGAATTTTGGACCAATATGCTGGTCCATTGTGTTGCCTTGTAGAACAAACATGGTGTTCATTTGAGAGTACACAGTTGCAAAGGCAATAAGTGAAGCCCAAACTGGGAGCAAGCGAATCACGGATTTGAACTCTTCGACTTGTGTTACCGTGCAGAGCTTCCATGGATTCGGCAAATCCTTTAGGCGGTCGGAATCTGTCTCTACTGCTGCCTTATCCAAACATCTGGAAAACATAAGAATAAAAGAAAAAATTAGAATGAAAGTATAACCAGAAGATGCTATATGATGAAGTGCAAAATAGGAAAAAGACAAGCCCGCTTCTCTATATTATAGGTCATGTTGTGGATGTTTCGTTTGTTTGAATATGCATTATCACCATTGCATTTGGGCTGATCAACTAGTAATGGAAAGATGGAGTTATTGATACTCTACACTGCTAAACAATAAGGGATATTGTCAAACTACTAGATTACAATTTTACCTTTCTTCGTCCCAGTTGAACTTTCAAAATCTAGATTCTATTACTGAGAATTCGACTTATTTGGCCCAGGGTGGAGCTAGCCTCAATGTGAAAGAGGGGCCAAAAAATAATTTTATATTTAGAATAAAATAGAATAACACTTTTAGGAAACTAAATTAAATTTTATGTATAATTTATAGCGAAAAATTGATGGTTGGGGGAGGTCATTGCCCCCCTTACCCTATATGAGGCTCCGCTTCTGATTTGGCCTAACTCAACTAAGGTAAATTTGAACTTAGAACCTTAGTTTAGGAAACAAATAAAGTATTTACTATCTTAATTCTTAACTAATACTCCCTCTGATCTAAAATAAGTGCCGCTTTCACTTTTTGTTCATTGAAAAATTAATGTATCTAGATAAGCCCATTGACTAATTACATTAACTTTTCAATGAACCAAAAAAAAAAAATGAAAACGACACTTATTTTGAAATGGATGGAATACCATGTTGGTTACAACTAGTTTTCATCCCAATTAAACCGCCAAAATCTAAATTCTATTACTGGAAACTCGGGTTATCTGGCCTGACCTAACTAAGGTGAATTTGAACTTAAAACCTTTTTGTTAAGGAACCAAATAAAGTACTTGCAACCAGTTTTGATTGCCTAATATAATTTATCATAATTAAGTAGTGACAGCATGGTGTGAATAACTCACTTAAGTTCTTGTGTGTGTTCAAGTTTGCGGCATCCTTTGATGGCAGATTCTGCATCTGAAGTCTCATAAAGAAGAGACTTATCCTCTGGCACCTGAACACCGAATTTCCTTGTGGCGGCGACTATGACTTGGCAAATCCTAGTAAGAGGGCTGCCACCGGGTACTTGCAGCCGGTACCATCGACTACCGATGAAGAAAAATATAATTGCAATGATCATGGCAACCGCAGGGACTCCAAAACCCCATCCCCAACCCACATTCATTTGTATCCAAACCAGCACTGAGGAAGCAATGAGTGCACCCACGTTGATGGAAAAGTAAAACCAGTTGAAAAAAGAGCTCTTCTTTTTCCTCTCAATGGTATCATTTTCGTCGAACTGGTCAGCGCCGAAAGACGAAACACACGGTTTGATACCGCCAGTTCCGAGAGCAATCAAGTAGAGTGCGATAAAGAGAGCTGCAGTTTGTCCTGTTGTTGGATGGCAATCACTTATACCGCGACACACAGGCTTCAGTCCAGGTGCTACAGCAGACAATGTTAACAGCGACATTCCCTGAAAAAAAGTAAATAAACATCCTACATTAACATTAACAGGACTTACACTCTTATATGGTAACCATTTTCACCCCAATAGGATGGAAGACATGAAAACTATGATGGAAAGAACAAAGAAGCAGCTGCAAATATGAGGAAACTAGAATAGAAATGAAGCTAGAGAAGAGATTAATACCAACTTCTGAAAATGTCGAGGAAGTGTGTAATAATCTTAGATAAACAGCAACAACAATTGACCAAGAAAAAATCCTTATTATCAAGTTAAAATATTTAGTTATGGGTTAAAATTAGTTTCATCGACAAATGTGTTTATATCTCCTTATTAGTGTCTTAACAACCAAACAAACAAACTACACCTATTCATGTATTCAAGTGTATCTGCATCTATGTATATGTGTCTTTTTGTCTGTGACTGTATCTTTATTGTTTTGAGACAGTAAACAAACACATCTTAGACTTAAAACCTCATAGACATCAATACTGTAAAGGAAGAAGTACAGAATGAAGATAGAAGCAGTGAACAAAGTAGAATAAGGAGTGCATGATAGGTGGTTAGGATTGTAACCTTCTATAAATAGATGTGAAGTGCTATTAGTTATGTAACTCAATATCATTCTGTTAGATTCAATACTCGATACAATTCCAAAGTCTTCTATTCACTTCCTGTTCTAAGAACTCAGCTTCATCCATCTTAGTTTCTAAAGGAATTTCTCACCATTGCTGCATAGCAGCATCCATCTTAGATCAGAGAGATTAGTTCTTGACAAATACCAACTTCTCAAGCATCACAAAAGAGTGTAAAAAAGTATACATTAAATAATTCACCAAGAAAAAATCCTTATTATCAAGCTGTTGCTTTCTAGACTTGAAAATCTCAGACACTAACATATGGACTCATATTGAGAGAAGAGTGCAAGCTAAATGCCTCTACTATAATATGAACTTTAACAAATACGAAGGTCTGATATTGAACAGAACTTACAATGACATAGATGGTTGAGAAGCTGGCTATTGTCCAATATCTCCCCATGTATGAATCAGCTAAGAAGGCTCCAAGCAATGGCGTGAGGTAGCACGTCCCCGACCATGTTGTAACAGTGTTCGCAGCAGCAGCATTTCCAAGGCCAAAACGGTCGTGGAGATAGTTCACAAGGTTCGTGCTCATGCCATAGTATGCCAATCTTTCACAACATTCGTTACCTGCCATAAATTAGTTCAGCATCTTAGGATCACCAAACACCAACACAGGGATTGATATAAGTTAATTATAACTCGATGAACAGAGAAAGAGAATCCAATACCAAGAATAAACCGGCATGCCTTCCACTTTCCAGTTTTTTTCTTGTTGGCAGGTCTTTTATGAATGTCAAGTGTTCCATCATCTGTATACAAGGGATCTTCTGCCACATTACGTGTACCAGCCATAGTATAACTTTAGATTCTTCTTATGTTTGTTACCTACAAAGCTTGGTTTGTAGGTTCCTGAAAATAACAAACAGATAATCGGATAGACAAAGTTAAATCATAAATGAGAAAACTATAGAGGAAAATTAACCAAATTGGAATCAAGAATTTTCAAACGCTTGATTTTAGTTTACAATTCTTGGGAAAACATAATGGTTGGCAACTCTTTTATCATGTGAATTATTAGGTAAGAGTAAAAAACAGAAGAGAATTATATATTAAGCCTTGAGTTGAGAAACCCCATCAAAATTGATATTACTTCAATGGAAAGAAATGATGAAATGCAAAATACTATTGACATATATAAAACCAATATCAGAATTAACCACTTCTAAATGAAACTTTATTTTATGATTCACAATCACATCATTAACACTATAAAAAGAAGGTGATTGCTATAGTGCCTAAAAGTGTTTGCCTAACTTACTAAAAAGGGTTAAAAATCAATATTTAATTTTAAAAGTATAAAAGTGTTTGCCTAACTTACCATCAACTTCATATTATTTTTACTATAAAGAAAACAGAAAACACAGAACTTCTCACAAACATAAACCAGTAGTGGAATTGAATGGGATTTTCTATCATGATCAAAACCTTAAGACTATTACAGATTGGAGTACTGAAGTAGAACTGATCCCCTAAATTCAAACTTGGATTGAGAATAATAGGGGCTAAACATTTTAATTATTTTAAAGATATGCTAAACTCTAAAATAATATTAATAAAGTTCATAAAGAAATTTTCCAATTGCAAAATGCGTTTAATGATATCACAAGGACCCAAAATACAAAGCAACCGCATGATAGCAACACTTACCAGAAACAAAAGAAACCGATATGTAAAATCTTTTTCTTTTCTTTTCTCTTTTGGCATCATTAAAGGGATAGAATAATAAGTTGTGGGTATCACTCAGTCAACATCAAGATTCTTGGATCACAAAAATTCAACATAGTTTTATAGGTGACAAAAATGTTTGTGGACCATACTAGTATTAAAAAAGGAAAAAAAAAATGAATAACCAAAAATTACATTGAGAACAAAATACATAATTATAAAATACTCCATCCAAAACATATCTGCAGCTCCAAAGTGAAGCCTAGATCATCTATTCGTGGCAACAGAAAATTCAAGAAAACGTACCGAAACAAACTAGGGCATCTTTTTCAAAAATAAATAAATTAATTAATTAATAATTTGTGACATTCCTAATACTCTAAAGTTCCGTTCTTGAAAACCCTATTCGTGGATTTTCGAACAAGAATAAAATCATAAAATTATAAAACCCAAAAATAAAATTAAAAATAATACAAATCAAACAATTGGATAACATAGATAACAGAGACATTGTGACATTAAACAATTTAGATTAAAAGGCTTTAATTACCTCAGAACAGAGAAAGCGTATCGTGCATGTGCCTCTTTTGGTGGTAACTTTTTAATTCAGTGGTACAAAAAGGGTCTTCGAATCTTAGAAGTTAGAAGTCAAAAGTTAGAAGAAGCATTCATATATTTTATAGTAACAGAGAATATGAAAATAGAAAAGAGTAAGAAATCTTACGTAAGTGTTGAAAGTGATGATACAAAGATGATGAGGGAATTTGTATGGAGCAGAATGAAGAATTGTTATTTGACTTTTTCTTTACCGAGTCTCCGATTCTACCGCGGACTTTGTTATTATAGTCTTCCTCGTACGCTGACGCTTTCCTAATAACTGAAATTGAAATTATTATACGACAAAGGAATTTGTGTGATTTTACAAATGTACCCTTCAACTTCACTGTAACTCTTTCTAAATTTTAATTTTTTAATTAAAT
Source organism: Arachis ipaensis (assembly GCF_000816755.2). Taxonomy (NCBI): domain Eukaryota; kingdom Viridiplantae; phylum Streptophyta; class Magnoliopsida; order Fabales; family Fabaceae; genus Arachis; species Arachis ipaensis. Next base: position 91,416,640 of record NC_029786.2, read on the forward strand.
TTTAACAAATTCATTTCGTTTTAAATAATATATATAATTGATTCAA
>NC_029786.2:91417028-91419701 GCF_000816755.2 Arachis ipaensis
TATTTAATTTTGTATAATTTTTACTGTATGTTTTTAAAATAATATATACTTTGTTACTTCTGTTCTTTTTTATTTAATTTGACATGTTGAATTAGAGAATACCATAAAAAAAAAAACAAAAACTAATAAATATAATGCATCCACCCAAAAAATATTTCCATTTATCTTTTGCTACAAATGTAACAAATGATATGGTATTTTTTATCTTTTCATTTTTGTACGCGTTTATGTTTATCTTTTTCATGTCATTTTCTCCTTCTCGGACAAATGAATAAATGATACATCAATCACAAGTTACTATTATGGTTTACAAAATTACTTAATACTTGCTATCCAAAATAGATCATGCCATGTCCAGCGTTCATTTTGACTTTTTGAGACAAAAAGACAATTTTACATTATTTTCATATGATGGTGATGATGAACAAAACAACATAGTTGTGATTTTAAGGGGAAAAAAAAAGACAATTTAATATAATTGAAATAATTAGAAGAATATGGTATTCATGAATGTGTTAGTGTGAAATAAATCCTAGCAACAGCTGTATCATCGGTTTAGATTACTATATATAGAGGTTTTTCTTTAACAACTAGATCAGGGACAGTGAATTTTCAAAAATAAAAGCAAGGACCACTTTGAAATTAAGAAAAGCTTTGGGATTTATATGCAAAAGTAATAAAGTATACACCTAACTACTTACCCACGTGTCTAGAGATTTTTCTCGTCAAGAGACAACTCATGCAAAGTTTATAGCTTTCTAATAGAAAGAGGAAAAGACTGAATGAATGTTTGTATTTGGACATTTCTATTTCTTCACCTACCTACCATCGAACTAAGACCACTTTATGGGGAAAATGCATATGGAAATCAAATTCTTAATATATAGAGTTTGTTTCCAAATCTGATGAAAATAAGAGGTTATGGAACTTCTCTGATCTCCGGCATGAATTTATTGAAAAGATTAACTTATCCTTTTGAAAAAATAGCATAATAAATGCTTATATTAAAAGTAGCTTATAAATAAGTTATTTTGTATTTGATTCTTTAGTTCTAAAAGTACTTATTTTAAGAGAAAAGTGATAAAAAGCTTTTTATTATGAGAGAAGTCATTTTTTTTAACTTCTTCTTAAGTACCAAAATAACTTTTTAGAAAGTTATAATTTTGTTTTGAAAATTATACTAAACATTAATACTACACCTTTTCATAAGTTAAAAGTTAAATATAAACATTAATTTTTTTCATAATACTACTATTTTTTTATCACATTTCTATAAAATAAACACTTTAAAACTAAAAATTCAAACACAAAATAACTTATTTATAAACCACTTTTAATATAATTATTTATTATTTAAGATATTTTTTTAAAAATAACTTAATTAAGTTATTTACCAAACCTAACACTAACTACTAACACTAACTACTACCTTCTAGCGATTCGATGCAAGTAGTATGTTCATTTCTTGGTGTGGAATGAGGATTTCAAAAATAAAATAGAGAGAGATACCTTTAGTCTCTATATGGGCAGGATCTTTATGTTTTTTGTGGGTTGATAAGTTTTTAAATTTCAAAATGTTTTTGGCCCAAGAGAACAACCCACTGATGCGGCCCAAAATCCAATCTGAAGATCTATTCTATCAATAACATAAAAAGAAGAGTAAAAACCAACTTGGGTTGGTCGAGTGGTCAGCTCACTCGTCCGCTTAAGCAAGTGTCGGGAGTTCGAACCCCGCCTTGTGCATGCAGCAACCCATTGGCCAGCGGCAGACCCTTAAATGGAGCTCAGATCCGCGACGGATTAGTCCTTAACCTGTCGGGTTGGGGGATACCGTTTGGGTAAACCAAAAAAAAAAAAATAAAAAGAAGAGTAAACTACCATTTTTATCCGTAAAAGTTTTAATTTTTTAGGGTTTGGATAATTTTGCTTGTAAAAACCATTTTTTATGGGTACAAATGGTAATTTTCGTTTTCTATGGATAGATATGTCAACATTTTCAACTTTTATGAGTAGAAATGGTAGTTTACTCTAAAAAAAAAAGATAAACAACATCCCAAAACAGGAAATAAATCATCCCCATTTTTTTTAATATTTGAGAGAATAAAGTGTGATCTCTCACCTTTAATTCTATAAGTGGGACCAAAAATAAATAGAAGAGAGAGAGCAATAAAGGTAAAATTAAACATTGGACACCATCCAATTTTTTTTCACTGAAAAAGATCACTTCAACAAAATAATACCAAAGAGGAAGAGAAATATTACAATCCAAAACCATCTTCGAAAAAAAACCCAAACAATAATAAACGTACGAGATAAATTAAAGTATTGGGTTAGTTATCATTAAAAAAAAGCATTGGGCTAGTTATTGGAAAATGCTATGGATAACAATAAAATTTAAAACATTATAAAAAAAAACCAAGTTGAATTAGTCGAATGCTCACTCATCTCCTTAAATAAGTGTCAAACTGTCAATGGCTCAAATCCTACTTTGTGTACACAGTTACTAATGAATAATCTTTCTATAATTAATGACTATTTACTAAAAAAAGAACGGTTCATAAGTTTGATGCATTATACTTTAGATATATTATTCTTGTTTAATGATATAATTAAAGTGATGATTATAAATTTATATCCGAGTGTGTTTAAAATGTAAAACTATATGTGAATTGC
>NC_029786.2:91419763-91424553 GCF_000816755.2 Arachis ipaensis
TTCATTCTGTTTTTGTTCAGGATTCAAAAGGCCAACCCCCCAAAAATTGGTTCAATCTACAACCTGAAATCCTTTTAGCATGCTTGCTTGCTAGGGCAAGGCATCAATGTTCTTAGTCAAGGTGAAACCTAGAAAGGCCATCACTCATCAGGAGTGTATTATATAATATATAATTATATATCGACACCGGTTGTAGCATTATATTTTACTAAACGACGAATAAATTGGAACAGTGCTCACGGAGCATCAAAACCTTTCTACACAACCTTGAGCACCTTTAAAATTGTTTCCAAATAACGCAAAACATGAATCACAAGTTGCATTTTCACTTTGGTTCCCACTATTTGGTAACTCTTTCCTAACTCTGCATAGAAGCTAAGTTAATTCACATGACAAAACTGCATGCTGAAGCAACAGTACAGATATCCCTTTCCACCACACACCAATGTCTAACCTCTAGTGCTGACTATTGGATAGAGAGATTTTAGCTGTGTGTTCCATTTGTCTATGGCAGTGTACTTTTTCATTCCTTTCGACCTGAACCGTGTATATTCAATTAATACCAATAAAATAGCAAGATTATAAACAGAATAAAGTTGAAAAATTTTGAAATAATCACAATATATATAAACAGACCTATCAGAACGTTCCAAGAGCCTGTTCACTTGATCAATGTGTCCTTGAATTCTATTATCCAGAATCAGTGACACAAGCAGCTGCTCAACATCATGTTCGGGAACGTTCAGTTCCTGTAAATTAGTGGGTTTTATCACATAAAAGAAATTACAATCAAGTTGGGCAAACCATAGCTTAACCTCTCATAATTCAAGTTAATAAATATGTATTACTTACATTAAAGGAAGCAATAAAAAAGCAACAGCACAACCCTTCACTTAGCCAGTTAACCAACTATGAGGTAATTAATAATAATAATAATAATAATAATAATAATAATAATATCTATAAGCTGTTGATGTAAATTTCGGTATTTACTTTCCTTCTTTAGTTCCACTAATTTGTTTCATGGACCTGGGTAAGAGGTAGTCCAAAAATGAAGCTGACACAAGAATTCTAGGAGTAAAATTACCTTAGATATAAATGGTATCCTTATCCTTGTATATGGTTTGATGAGCTTAAGCAAGACTTGTGTTCTGATCTTCTTTAGCAGATCCTCAATGTAATTTCTGATAAATGGATCATCCATGATGGTTCTTCTGTTACTCTGGAAAGCAAAATACCCAGAATCCATTTAGAACCAATAATAGGTGAAGAGAAATGAGACTAACTAAAAGTACCTTCAGTATTTTCTCAAATTCCAATATTTCATTCCGTTGATAGGCTGCTATCAAATTTGTCATTGCCAAAATTTCCGGGTCATTCTTGTATCTGCAATACATAATTTATGAGATTTAAAAAAAGAATGGGAAAACACCCTGGACTTGATCAAAGAACGATAGGAATGAAAAATGGGTGGAGAGAGAGGAATAAAATACGCATCACTTACGGCTTAGCCTCCTGTCCATCAAAAGGATTCACTTCAGACTCCATCAACATGTTGGCAAGAACAAGGTACCTGGTGCATATAATAACAATAACAATACATATTAAAAACAAAGCTAAAATTCTTTACTCAGCAGTCAAGCTGAAATGTATCCGAGGGAAAGATTATGAATTTTAGAAGTATCAAATCTTATCCTAAAATTGATGACTCGTGATGAATTTCATTTCATGAACACCGCAATCTATCATTAATCAAATGTTTCAAACTAATAACTAAAAGTAAAATGAATTCCATGCTGCATACTTCAAGCATTGGATCCGCCTATGATTCCCAGCTTCATCATAATTCTTAAAAGCTTCAAAGAAGTCAGTAGCTGCTTCTGCCCACTGGCGCTCTGCCATATGCATTTTACCCCCACATTCATGGATTATCCCCATTATTCTTGGATGGGGAATAGCTGACTTAATAGTAAGTGCTTTCTGGTAAAGTTGCTGCATTTAAGACCAGGAGACACTGTTAAACAAACTTCCCTAAAAACTAATGACTAATCAATGAATATAAAATAATTCTGAGGCTGCTCCCAGATTCAAGAGATTCTCTACAGCATTAGGTTAACTACAAGCCAGGTATTGAGATGGTGTTTGAAATTGAACAAACTTTTTTTATACAGGCACCAAAACCACAGTTCACAACATTCACAACAATTGAAAGATATTTAAGCCTATCAAATTTATTACTAGAAATAGTCCATTAGGTTATGATAGCTCAGTTATCCATGTTCAACCATGATGACACCCCCACTTTGCATACGCATCAATATTCAGCCACGGGTCACTGCCCATACATCAAATATTTTTTTTTTCCCAAAGATTACAAGATCTAAACTGCTAAAAACAGTTGATTAAAAGAAAACAGGAAATTGTGAAGAATAACGAAAAATAACTATAAAAATTCAAAAACAAGCAAGGTACTGAGATGCCAAATTGCCAATGTGTTTAAGCAACTCCATCTTTCATCAAGAGAGATACAGTTAGTTCCCATTGAATAAAACTTACATAAATATTAATTATTTGAGAATTCATTCTAAACTAATAAACAGTAACTGAAGTCTGATGGATAATTGAAAGCAAATTCCAGAATAAGCAATAATAAATTGGTGAGGTAGATACTTAGATGTTAGGTACACAAAATTAATTTTTTAAAACAAATGCTGACCTTGAGTTTTTTGTTGTTCTTGGTCTCTGTGTACATCTGGATTTCTATTGCATAAACCTCCAACAGTTGGGTTCCTTTCTTATGGTCATCTGTGCCATCTTCTCTTTGACAAGATTTGTGAAGTTCCTTCAAGATCTGAAAGGATTCAACAAATCCTTAAATTTTTACTATGAAAAACACTAGACACCAATATAATCATACAAACACATTCAAATTATGTTGGACAGCAAATTAAACCTTTACCTTGCTCATTCGTCCATATTCACCAATATCAAAGAAAATCTTACAAAGCTTCAGATTTGTTTTAAACCACAATCTCTGCCAATTGAATAATACAAAATTAAACATAAGATTGCATTAATGGGAAATGCAATGACATGAGTCGCAACCAAGATAAGGTGTCTAAGGGATTAACCTCATTCTTTGCTTCTTCAAGGGCTTTCAGAGTTGTCTGGTAGAATTTTTGCAGAAGACCAAAGTTCTGGCTAGCTGAACCTGAGACATAGTCCATAATGCTGTTTATGCATTTTTCACTGTAGTTACGAGTCACTGCAGACTTAATATAAGTCAACATCTCCCTGTAGGCTTCCATCATCTCTTTATATCTCCCAAGTCGATAATAGAGCTTGACGGTTTGTTTTAGAGCTTTAAATCCCCTGGTAAAATGTAAAATAAATATCACATGAAATACATAATAGTTTCTTAGTACCATCAAAAGATAAACACAAATATCACGATGCATGATCCAATTCAAAAAAGAATACAAAAAAGAGGGGAAAAATCGGCCAACAAATATATTAGCTGTATTTACTAATTGGCCAACTAGAAACAAAGCATTAAAGAAAAGAAAGAAAATAAAAACCACAAGCAGGATCAGATCACTGAATTATTAATGATACAAAATTGCAACAGAAGATACAAAAGTATACTGTCATTTAAGTCCAGTGTCTATATGTTTATTATTATTATGCAGCACTCAGATAATAGGGTTCTTACCATTCAGCCTTTTCTTGTTCCATGCGCACTACCTCAGCAAAACCAGAAAGTGCACCTTCTGGATCAGTTTCAACCAAACCTACATACAAACAGCAGCATCTTAGGAAATTAGTGTGGAGGATGGAAATGGAATCATCAATTTAGAACCACAAATTATGAAAACCTAGATCATGATGTTGTAAATGAAGATTCCTCCCTTTCAAAATATCTGTCCTTAAAGGCATTTGTGTTAGAATTTGGTTGAATTAGTCCCACATTGCTCAGGATAGCAAATGGAGTGGGTGGCCTAGGCTATAAATATGAGGCTAAGTTCTCCATTTGTTTTTGCACCAGTCAGAAACACTTTAAGCTTGTATCTGATTTTTCTTCCTCTGTACTCTTTGATTAGAGAGTGTTGTGAGGTGTAGTTAGATATTTGCTTTGAGAGAGTGTGGGTGTACTGGGGTGCCAGTGAGAGAAAGAAGTCTATGTGTTGTAACAATTTTCACATAGTGATATTCTCTGGTTGTCATTTGACAACGGCCGTGGTTTTTCTCCGGTAATTGGAGTTTCCACGTTAAATTCTTGTGTTGTGATTGTGTCTATTTTATTTCTCTGTCAAAGGTGTTTTCTCAAGGGGGAATGGTGTATTATTCCCAACAATTTGCACAATGACTAAGAACTCAACAGCAAAGCTTTTCTCCTACTAGTTAAGGTTGATTACACGAATCACACTATTATTACATTGTATCATAAACCATATCTACAGGGAAGCCAATTAAATATAAGCCTTTCTTAATGACTTCATCTACAATTTTCTAGGTTTTCTATACCTACACTTATCGAGCTACCTTCCATCTAATTTAGTTTTCTTATCAAGGCTTCCACAAGCCTTCTATTTCCAAGACGTACTGTAATTATATTACCCTTCCCTAAAATACTCAAAACTCTAAGAACTCGCTTTTCTCCTACTAGTTATGGTTGATTTCACGAATCACACTATTATTACATTGTATCATAAACCATATCTACAGGGAAGCAAATTGAATATAAGCCTTTCTTAATGACTTTATCTACAATTTTTCTAGGTTTTCTAGGT
>NC_029786.2:91426336-91462576 GCF_000816755.2 Arachis ipaensis
TGGAGTTTCCACGTTAAATTCTTGTGTTGTGATTGTGTCTATTTTATTTCTCTGTCAAAGGTGTTTTCTCAAGGGGGAATGGTGTATTATTCCCAACAATTTGCACAATGACTAAGAACTCAACAGCAAAGCTTTTCTCCTACTAGTTAAGGTTGATTACACGAATCACACTATTATTACATTGTATCATAAACCATATCTACAGGGAAGCCAATTAAATATAAGCCTTTCTTAATGACTTCATCTACAATTTTCTAGGTTTTCTATACCTACACTTATCGAGCTACCTTCCATCTAATTTAGTTTTCTTATCAAGGCTTCTACAAGCCTTCTATTCACAAGACGTATTGTAATTATATTACCCTTCCCTAAAATACTCAAAAGTTTAAAATAATATATAAAATTCCACTAATGATCTCCCTCATTGCATTTAGTGCCCAAGAGAAAGAAAAAGATAATCTTTACACTAACTTACCATGCTACCAAAGTCTGAAACGCAAACCAAACAATCAATAAAAATCTACATGATTTTACTTCTTTAATGATTTCACCTATAGTTTCTCTCGATATTTTTAATTTTTTAATGGTTTTACCTATAGGTATTTGTACCATTCATCCAATCTACCCATCTTACTGAGGTTTATAGAATAAGAAACTGGGAAAAAATAATCATGATTAACTTCTATCAACTTGTACAAAAAAAGATAATTAAGATTAAGATATAAAAAAAAAAGTTTTCTGGCGTGAAAGATAGTTTGAACCAGAAGGAGTATAACACATATACCTATCTTCCAAAAGGATGAAAGATAGCATAAATGAATTCAAAACAACAAGCTAATGCATCAAACTTCTAGTTCCAACAATGATGCAATTGAAGAATGATCATAAGAAAGTGCAAAAACACTTTTGAACACCAAGTTAAATTTGAGCAAACTAGTATGCAGCCGAAAAATAAAATTAACCTATCCAAACTCATTACATTGAAAAGAAGTGAATGCAAGCATAGGTGCAATAAATACCTTTCGAATTGTAATATTGATTCTCAATATCAACATCTTGCTCCTCTTGCTCCTCATCAGAGTACTCAAATCCATAGTCCTCCATATCAGCATCTACATTATAAAAACATAATGCGCGTGTAACTAAATCAGAAAAAGTTAATCAACTATTATAATTATATATATTTCAACGTTAAAAGCATAGGACATTCAATGTTGTAAAATATGAATACTTCAAAGAAGCATAAGTGGCAAAATTTATAGTGCAAATAACATGAAATTAAGTATTTAACAACCCTGTTGAATTGTCATTCCTTCTACAGTTGGAATTTCAAACCATGAGATTTGTGATTAAACCATGCCACAAAGATTCAAATAGGAATTTTCTTTCTTTTAAGTCAGCTAGCTTGGGACTAACTTAACAGGATTAAAAGCATTCACTAGATGCAGATGAAGTTCTAAATAAACAATTATATCATATAAGCAACAGTATTATTACAGTACAAAAACAATGATTGTGAAAATCCACATTTGATAGGCATTACTCAGCTTCACGATTTTTTCATGAATTTTGATATTTGCAGAAACTGGTCAAAACAATAGCATCGGCATAGACACGCTGAAAAACACACACACATTCAACAATTACAAGAAAGTGCTTCATTGCTTAGTTCAGATAGGGTTTTCAATATACTAAAATAGAAAATAAAAATCCAAGCTTATTAAAATTGAAAAAACAGATTAGAAAAATAAGCAGGAGGAGGTGATTACCGGAAGCCATGTTGTAGGGTACGGATCCGAGATAGGGTTTTGATGGTTGGAATCAGTGAGTCAGTGGAACACCGAGATAAATCAAGAACTGCAAACAATTACATGCAAGGCAGTGAGGCACTTATTACATTGTGTTTAATGAAGATGGATTAGTGAACCTAAATGGCAAGCAAAACAGAAGCAAATTAAGGCTGTAAATTAATTCATTCTTTCACAAAGTAACAAGGTTTAATCATACACAAGCAAATTAACTCTCTATTTGGACAGAACTGATCAAAAAGATTAATGAGCTCCAGCTGAATATAATCAAGCTCATTCACACACTGGATTTTCACCTTATAAAGAAGTTAAACCAGCAGTAATCTAATAAAATAGAAATTTAAAAATTGAACTAATCCATATTCTTAACAGATAAACTCATCAATATTCAACAATCAATTAATCAGAAAACGAGATATCAAGAAGCACACACAACTAGAAGAGACCTGACCGGTGGAGAGATCTGATTGGCGGCGAGAGAGAGTACAGAGGAAATTATCGAGACTGGGTGAGCAAAGAGCACAACAGTGACGGAGAGAGGCACATAACAACAGAGGAGATTAGATCGGCGACGAGGTCACAGGTTGCAGCCTCGGTGGAGAGACATTACATAGCAACGGCAACGGTGGAGAGAGAAGACGTAGCAGCAGCCGCAGTGAAGAGATAGGAGCGATGCTGGACAAAGAAATGGGCAGCCGTTGTGGTGTTTGACAGAGTGAGAGACTGACTGGGGTCTGCGGGAGAAGACTAGGGATTTTGGAGTAGGGAGTGAATACAGAGTGGGGTGCTGTACATACTGGTAGGGGTATTCTGGGGTTTGTATCACTAATTTACTGATTTTGGATGTTTAATATTTTTGTTAGAATTTAATTTTGATGCATTGTCAGTATAAAGTAATTTTACACGTGCATCCAATCACGTAACGCCACTTCATCAAAAGTAAATACTAGTTCCATTGACCGCGTACATTGACCGCGTGAATGTTCATCCAAAAGACATATGCGATTGCACGACTGTGTAAAACTTTTTAAACTGTCAGTGTATGAAATTAAACTCTTTTTGTTAATAATTTAGTGATATTAATTTAAAAATAAAATTGACAAAATTTAAGAGATTAAATTGAAATAATTTAATGTATAGATCGTAAGTTCAGTCACTATAAATTTTTTTCCTGACCCTTTGTAAAATGAATATTTTAACCAAATCACTTTTCTTTATCAAGAACATTGTTTTTCCACTAACGTTTTATATATTAACGTTTATGAATTATTAACTTAAAATATAAATAAAAATGGTTCACTTTTTGTAATTATTAGAGAATATATACAATTCATTAATATTTTCTGTATCTAAACCATTTAATTTTGTTATTAATAAAATTATAATTCATCCTATTTTTATTTTACGCTTGGAAATGGTAAAGGCTTTGTGTTTTTGAATAGTGGTATTTAGATTAGTGTTTAGGGTACAGAAATTACGTTTTAAATAAAACTATTTAATTATTTGGGAGAATTAGGAATTATAATTAACTAAATTTTAAATTTATTAAGTTGATAATGTTAGAGTAATTGTATAAGATCAAAAGTTTTTGAGCCCATTGATAATAAAATTTAGGACAATAGTTGCAGTTATTGTAGTACTTATAATTGATATAAAAACATCATACCTTGAGAAAAGATGTAACAAGTTGAATGTTAAATTTTATTTATTTATTTTATTTTGTTTTTGAAGGTGTTTGGTACGATGATATTAATCTTTATGTGATTATTATGATTTATATGGTGTGAAGTCATAGTTTTTTTTTTTTTTGGTTGATATTTCAGTATACATTATTTTAAGATTTTGAATCAAAATAAATTAAAATTTTAAAAACAAAACAAAATTTTCAATGACAAATATAACAACGATTAACAGACCTTAAATCATAGATAAAAACTATGAACAAATATACAAATAAATAACAGAGTGTGAATCCTCGATGTACGAGAAGGTATTTGGTAAATCATGAATATGAACTATGATTTTGGCTTGGATCGGTTTCAAATAAACCGTGGACTACAACCACAATTTTCACACTTGAATACCATCTTATATAAGTGATGATAGTGGTTTTACTTTAGTAAAATAGAAAATGTTTTCACCATGGAAAAGAGAAGAGAGAAAATTTTGGTAGAAATTTAGGAATTTGGTAAAAAAAAAATGTCTATTGAAGGCAGTTTGTATTATCTAAATGATATTACTCTTATGGCTGAATCTATTAAGCAACATTTTAGCTGTAAATTTTTCATTAATGTATTGTCATTTATTTATTTAATTGTTATTCATTAAAATACTTAGGAGCATATCATGTATTAGTTAGATTTATTAAACTTACCATGCAACAATATAAGAATATTAAACACCAAAAACATAATTAAATAACAATGCTAAATCTGTTCACATACATTGGCAAATGATACATGAGCAATATGAACACAGAACACGGAAGTAGACACTAGACACATAGGTAAAGAAACACTTACCATCAGTGCAGAACAACTGACTGTATTTTATTATTATCACTGAGTAGTAATGACCCTTCTAAAACAATTAATTCTCAAATTTGTAGCTCACACAGTAGAGGATGCTATCAAAACAAAGCAAAAACTCCTGCAAATGAGAATGAGAGGGGGGAAAAAAAGAAAAAAAAGAGGTAAAAGTTACAATTTTTTTGCATAAACTAGCATACAGCATAAAACAACATTTTAACAGCTGAATGCGCTACTTAGCTACATCAACCTAAGAATTTCATTTCTTTCACTTTCAATCCACCATAAAGCCCATAACAAAAATTTTCAAACAAAAGAAACCACTAAAAGATGTCATAACAATAAATGTCTTCTTCTCCACAACTGTCCAATAGAATGGAGGATGAACCCATTAGTACAAAGATTTTGATCAACTCCAACATAGTTGTCTTTTTCCAAGCTAAGAATGGGAAAATTGAGATGAGTTCATTTTAAGTTTCCAACGGACAGATAACAAAGTTTTGGCACGTCATATGAAGCAAGAACCAAATAAAATACAGCAAAGAATCATATATTAATGAGACAAGTAGCTGTAACTATAAGTTGTAAGCACAGAGCCTCGGATCATTTTCACAACTTATGATTGCACAAACTCAATCATAAACTATGCTTGAATCTGCAGTAGAAAGATTTGTGGATGTAAACACACCACTCACTTCAAGATTCAAGTGAATCAACAATCTCAAATAAATAACCAGAACAAATTTCACAGAGAAAAACCAACTGAACTCAAAACTGGAATGGCATATGCCACCCAAACTCATTTTGCACCATAAAAGACCAAAGTTTATTTGACTCGTTTCTCTAATGTAAACTCCCCACCACAAAAGACCAAAGTTTATTTGACTCGTTTCTCTACTGTTAGTTCCCCTTTGCATACACTTCCACACATCAAGAACAAAAAAGATATAAAATTTGAGCACCCAACATGATTAAGAACTAGAAGCTAAACATAAAAAGAAACTCAAGAAAGAAAAAACACTCATCTATTAATATGCACGGAATGATAGAACTAAGAAAGCAAGCAACTCACATAGAGCATATCATTCCAAAATTAATCGCATCTGCCTAAATATACACTGAACAATACACAGTCACTTTTCCCCCGAACAATAAAAAACCCATTTTGAAACAAAAAGGGACCCGATCAGCGGGGCAAAACCCTAACGGGGAAATAAAAACCCCAGAATCTCAATTTCCCTAATCTAACATTAAAGAAATAACACAACTTTTAGTTTTCTTGTTTGGAAACCATTTAACATGAGAAAAGAATTCTATTTCCTTTAAGAAAAGAATTCATTTCTATTTGAAATTCAATTTCATGATTTGGAATAACTATAATATATTAATGAAATAGAATTCAAGTTTAAAGAGGGTGAGAGTTGATTTGGAAATCAGACCCTTTTTGGTCTGATTTACAAATGAAAGAAAAATGGGAATTGGAATTCTCAAAGAAATTCAAATCATTCATTTTTAGTTGTTTCAAAGCAAGAATCAGAATTCAACTCTTGAGTGAATTCTAATTCCTAGCATTCCAAACAAGCTAGTTTTTCACATTATCCCAGCGTGGCAGGCTAAGGACTAATCCGCCACGGTACTAAACTCCATTAAGAGTTGTCGCTGGCCAATGAATTGCTGCATGCGCAAGCCAAAATTTGAACCTCTCCACTTACTTACTTAAGCGGACTAGTGAACTATCCACTACACCAACCTAATTTAGTAATTTGGTTAACACAACTTTTATTTTTTATTTTTGGAAAATAGAAGACCTTGTGATATAGGAAAAGCATCCTTCACAGTGCACGGTATTAGAATCTAGGGCATCATCAACGCAAAATTTGACGAAAAGGAACAAATTTGGGGAAACAGTTCTACACCAAATGCGAAACGCACAGAAGCAAGGCCATGAAGTGCAAGACACAGAGAGGGAGAGAAGTGAGAAAAAAGAAACAGATTTAAGTTCAATAGAGATATACAGAGATTCACGGTTGTTTGATACCTGTTCTGTCTCGTCTGTGCGCTATCTCAGCTTGGCTCAAACGAGGCTCCTGCAGCTGGGAAACTGATCGGGGTTCTGTGCTACTTGAGTCTGTATTCGACTGAAACGCGTGCTTGGGCCTCAATCCATTACTTTAGTTCCTGTTTTCTTTCCTTATCATTTATTTAAAGAAAAAAAACTCTAAACGTTTTTTAAAATCTATCTACTTAATATACTAAAATTGGGTTTTCCCCCAATTAATGAAGGTGAAGTGTCAATCTCTCATGACTCCGTTTTATTTTTTTGAATTCAATAAATCAAATAAAATCAATTATACTAATTATTTGTATCAACTAACTGATTTAATTAATTTTTAAAAATATTTTTATTTAATTTATTTTATTTATTTAAATACATGAATGTTGAGTTAAGAAATTAATTAATAAAAATGATGATGACAAACATTTGATTAGTGGGCTAATCACCCAATTAGTTTTGATAAGTGATGCAGGCTAAAAACAAGTGTTGCAGCAGCCCAACATCAAACAAAAGATATATGCTAATGAGCTGAATGGTAAGTGAAAATAAAGACAAGTCCAAGTCATTCATCTCAAGTAAAAGTCTTCCAAGAAGCAAGGCAAGACACCAACGGGCTGAACTTGAGAAGAACCCGATCCAAGTCCGAATTGATTTTCAATTCCCTCCATCTTACTTTACCAGAAGCAACGTTTCTCTCCTCTCTAATCAAGTCAAATCAAGGCTTCAGAAAAGTAAGAAAGAGAAAGAGAGAGAGAGAGCTTATTCACCAAGATAGTCACCAAAGAAGCAATAAAGAGAAACTAAGCTTGAAAGGCAGAAGTCATCTCAACAAATCCAAACCAAATCAAGCTTAGGTTATAGGTAAATCTTTTCCTCATACATGCAACTCGGTTTCATCTCTTCTTCCCAACTCTCTGCTATATTCGAAAATGGCATTCAAGAGAAAGTTGTTCTCTGCCCTATTTTGCTTTACATCTACAGTCACAAGTGATACTTGGGGACCAAGTAATTTCTCAATGGCTAAGATCAAGTTGACCATGAGAAGATTTCTATGGTTACTGCTTTATGGCTTTCGGTCAAGATGAAGAAGTCAGAAGCAAAGCACTTGAGAGAAAAGCCTAGAGTTATTTTCTTTTGGTTGGCTAAGTGTCTTGTATCTTGTACCTGTAAGGTATCCCTTTCTTAGTTGGGTTAGCACTAAGAGGAATAGTTAAGTATTAGCATAGCCAATGTTAAGTTAGGTTAGAACTTGAGTGTGAAAGGATTGGGTCAATCCTGTGAAATTGGTGTATGTAATACTGTTAACTATAGTGAAATTCTTCCATAGTTGTGGAGGAGACTGGATGTAGGTTGCATAGCACAAGGCAACCGAACCAGGATACATGCTGGTGTTAGCTTTTCTCTTCTCTGCTGAGTTCTGTTTTCTGATATTCATGAGACAAAAATAAATTGTCTCATAAATTTCCGCTGCTGAGTTCAAACTGAACATGAATTGAAAGTTCATTTTAAAAGCGTAATAACAGCAACTTAAAAGGCAGGCATAGATTCAACCCCCCTTCTCTAAGCCTACCACAACCTTCAATTGGTATCAAGAGCTAAGGTCTCAAGAATCAAGCTTAACCGCTTGGAGCAAAGATCCAATGACGAACAACTTGGGCACAACCACAGTTTCCTACACCCTCACTGAAGGCCAGTCAAACAACCGGCCACTTTTCTTCAACAGGAAGAACTACTCCTACTGGAAGAAAAGGATAAGGATTTTCATCCAATCCATTGACTACAACATATGGAAGATTGTTGTGAGCGGTCCCAAGATCCCAACAAAAACAAGTGTTGATGGAGTGGTGACTCCAAAAGAAGAAGCTGAATGGAATGAAGATGACAAGAAGAAGATAGAGCTGAACGCTAAAGCAATCAACCTTCTTTACTGTGCTATCAGCTTTGAAGAGTACCGGAAGGTGTCTAGATGCAAGACAGCCAAAGAAATCTGGAAAAAACTCCAGGTTACACAAGAAGGCACCAAACAAGTCAAAGAAACGAGGATTGATATGCTGCGAAAAGAGTACGAGATGTTTAGCATGAAGGATGGAGAAAGCATTGATGAAGCGTTTGAGAGATTCTCAATCATAATCAACAACCTTGATGCTATGGGTACAAACTATACAGAACAAACCTTGGTGAGAAAACTCCTTAGAAGCCTCACAAAAGAATGGGAAAATACTGCCACTGTCCTAATCGAGAGCAACAACATAAGTCACATAACCTATGATGAGCTGAGAGGAAAACTCCTTGCCTATGAAGCCACACACACAAACACAGACTCAAAGAAAAAGGGAATAGCCCTCAAGTCACAAATAGAACCGAAAGAGAGTGAGTCTAGTTATGGTATTTCAGATGACGAGCTTTTGTTTTTTGCTAGGAGATTTAGAAGGATGATGAAGAACAAGGGCAAATACAAGGCTTCAAGTTCAAAAGAGCACAAGATCGACTTGAGCAAGGTGGCGTGCCATCACTGCAAGGAGGCTGGACACTTCAAGCTAAACTGTCCAAAGCTCAAAAAGGAGGACAAAGGAAAGAAGGAAAGGAAGAGAGTACTCATGGTAGCTTGGGAGGATCTTGAGAATGACTCAAATGAAGAAGAAGAATTTGAAGGAGATGACAAAGACTGCTTCATGGCTAGAAACAACAATCTTGATGAGGTAAATTATTATGATTTGACCATTGAGGATTTACATGCTATTATTGATGATCTTACTTTAAACACCTCAAAACTGCTTGACAAGTACAATGAGTGCAGATCTGAAAGAGATGTGTTAAGAGCTAAAAATGATTTTTTAAAAGAAAAGGTGAAGGAAACTGAATGTGCTTTGGACATCATTGAAGAAAACAGATTTCTAAAATCTGAACTTGAAAAATTAAAAGGAAAGCACATTGTGGATCCTTCTCATGAGTTAATTGATGAAAATAAAAGATTAAATGATATGATTAAAAGGCTGAATGGTGACTTAGCAAAATTTGCTCAAGGTTCTAGTAACTTGGACAAATTACTTGCAAGTCAAAGACCATTGTTTGAAAAATCTGGTTTAGGCTACATAGCCAAGGAAGATGTAGTTTCTAATACTTCTTCTATAAAATTTGTGGCTTCTTCATCAAATACCAAATCCATACCAAACAAATCGGGTATTGGATATGTTCCAACTTTTGAAGAAAAATTTGATGAAGTATACACAAGTAAAACTGAGCCTTCACCAAGAACTGATCCGAGTTCAAACCGGCCAGGTTTGGGTTACATTTCGAAAAATGAGGCTGTTTTCAAGAAACCACCATTTTACAACAAAACCTCATATTCGAAAGGTAAAAATTTTCAAAGAAATTCTGGTGAAAATGCTTTTGCAAAGAGGAATAACTTTAACAAAAATCAATTTGTCAAAAGAAATGCATCTCCTCCAAAAACCAGAAAATTTCAACACTTTAATCATTTCAAGCAATTTAACTCACCTAAATTTCAGCGACACATATCAGAAAATCATTGTATTAATTGCAAGAAAGTTGGTCACTCATATGAACAATGCTTCATTGAAAAGAGAGTTGTAGGAAACAAAGTATACAATGTTGTTTGTGATTTCAATGCACTTGGGCAACCAAGATGGATTAACTTCAAAGGATCCAAATTAATTTGGATACCTAAGGCTACTTAAAACTCATCATGCAGATTTGCCTAGCATCCAAGAACAAAAAGGACATGTGGTACATGGATAGTGGATGTTCAAGGCACATGACTGGAAGGTCAACCTACTTCATAAAACTAAATAAGTATGATGGAGGTTTTGTGACCTTTGGAGATGATGGTAAAGGTAAAATCATTGCTGTTGGAAAAGTAGGTAATGAGCAATCTACTTTCATTGATAATGTACTTTTGGTATGTGGTTTAAAGCACAATCTTTTGATTATAAGTCAGCTGTGTGATTTAGGATATTTAGTTGTTTTCAAAAAGCTTGAATGATGTGCTGTTAATGAAAAGACAAATGAAGTGATGTTTGTTGCCAAGCATTTCAATAATATGTATGGACTTACTCTTGATGAACTAAAGAATCAAAATATAGCTTGTCTTATATGAACTTTGGAAAGGCTACCCACCAAACTTAGACTACTTGCACATCTTTGGATGCAAATGTTTTGTTTTGAATAACAAAAAAAATTTGGGAAAATTTGATCCAAAGGCTTATGAGTGTTTGTTTGTAGGATATTCCACAACTAGTAAAGCGTATAGGGTTTATCATCAAGATGCTAGGATTATTGATGAGTCCATACATGTTACATTTTGTGATACTAACTTGGTACAAATCATTTTTGAAGATTGTGATGCAGGAAATCAAGCTCAAAAGGAAGATGAAGCTGCTCAAAATCATGAAAAAGAAAATTCTGGACAAGCTGAACCAGAAACTGCTAATGCTGAAAATTCAAGAGACAATTCCATTTTGTCTCATGAATCTGAAGGAAATCCTACAGCCAGCAGCGTTCAGAATCCCTTGGTGACTGAATCTGCCTCCAAGTCCACCAGACCTCGTGAATGGAGATTCTTGAAGAATTATCCTGAGGAATTTGTCATTGGGGATGTATCTCATGGAGTGCAAACAAGGTCTTCCACTAGAAAGGCAAATGAAGGATCAAACATTGCCCTTCTTTCACAAATAGAGCCTCAAAATGTCAAGAAAGCACTTAGTGACCCTTCTTGGGTTAAAGTTATGGAGGATGAGCTTCTTGAGTTTGAAAAGAACCAAGTATGGACTTTGGTTCCAAGGCCAAGTGGAAAGAAAGTGACTGGCACCAAGTGAATTTTTCGGAACAAGTTGGGAGAAGATGGTAGCATTGCAAGAAACAAGGCAAGGCTAGTGGCACAAGGATATGACCAAGAAGAAGGAATAGACTTTGATGAATCCTTTGCCCCTGTTGCCCGAATGGAAGCCATAAGACTTCTCTTGGCTTATGCTGCATTTTGTGGTTTTAAATTATATCAAATGGATGTGAAATATGTTTTTTTGAATGGAGTGATAGATAGAGAAGTGTATGTGGAGTAGCCTCCTGGTTTTGAAAATAAAGAGCATTTTGATCATGTTTTCAAATTATCTAAAGCTCTCTATAGTTTAAGACAAGCTCCTAGGACTTGGTATGAGAGACTTAGCTGTTTTCTTTTGAAAAATGGTTTTCAAAGAGGCACCACTGGCACAATTCTATTCATCAAGAACTCTAATGATTCTTTTATTCTAGTCCAAATATATGTTGATGACATTATCTTTAGATCAGCCAATGAATCCCTTTGTTCTGAATTTGGAAAACTCATGACAAGTGAATTTGACAGGAGTATGATGGGTGAACTTAATTTTTTCCTTGGGCTACAAATTAAACAAACTGAAAAAGGTATTTTCATCCACCAAGAGAAGTATGCCAAGGAATTAGTTAAGAAATTTGGTATGGAAAATGCCAAACCCATGGGAACTCCCATGCATCCTAGTTCTAAATTAGATAAGGGAGAAACTGAGAAAGATGTTGATGAGACTAGGTATAGAGGAATGATTGGTTCTCTTATGTACTTAACTTCCTCTAGACCCGATATTGTGCAAAGTGTTGGATTGTGTTCTAGGTTCCAATCCAAACCTAAAGAGTCACATCTTTCTGCAGTTAAAAGGATCATAAGATATGTTCATGGCACATCCAATTTTGGTCTTTGGTATCCTAAGATTGATGATTTTTCTGCAGTTGGTTATTGTAATGCATATTTTGCTGGTGATAGGGTTGATAGAAGGAGCACTTCTGGTTTATGTTACTTCCTTGGAAAGTCCTTAAATGTATGGTCAAGTAAGAAGCAACCAACAGTGGCCCTATCCACTGCAGAGGCTGAGTATATAGCTGCTTCTTCTTGTTGTTCTCAGCTTTTATGGTTAAAAACACAGCTTGCTGATTACAAATTAAATGCTAAAAATATTTCCTTGATGTGTGATAATATGAGTGCCATTAATATTTCTAAAAATCCAGTTTTGCACTCTAGGACTAAGCATATTGAAGTGAAATTTCACTCAACAAGAGAACATGTCCAAAAAGGGGATATTTGCATTCAATTTGTTAAATCAGAGGATCAATTAGCAGATATTTTTACAAAACCATTGGCTGAGGATAGATTCTGCATGCTTAGGACTTGTCTAGGAATTTTGAGTTATGATTTTTTGTTTGAAAAATGCTGATGTATTTGTTGGAGCTTTTTGTCTCGTAAACAGGCATGAGACAATTCTGGGCAGGAGATGAACGTTTCCCTCAACTCGGCGTGTTCTGGGCTTGTTTCAAGTGAGACTTAATCTGGGCCAACTTCAATATTCAGATCATGAGTGGTTCAAATGTGTTTCCTTAAGTCCAACCATCTCTGGGCCCAAATATGAATGTTACATTTTTTTTGTGAACAATTTTTTGTTGGCATGTGTGTTTAATTTTTCTTGGAAAAGTTTTATTTTAATACTTTTCAAAAAGGCTTTTCAGTTTGATTTAATTTTTTAAGGATTTCGAAAATTTAAAATTCAATTTTCTTGTTTTAAAAATCAAATCAAATCTTTCTTTTATGAGGTCATGTCTTTTCAAGTCTTTTCAAATGGTGATACAGTTGCATGATTTTGGAACTCCACTTTTGGGTACCGTTACCAACACTCTCTCTCTTTCCTCCATAACTTTTTCTCATACTCTTTGGTTTCTTCTCACTCACTTTACTGCTTCTCTTCCCTTAAAAGACTGAAACTAACCAAATGAGGAAGAAAACCATTGCTAAAAGGCCTCCTCGTAAAAAAGTTTATAAGCTTCCCACAAAGTCTTCCACTCGCTCCCAAGATCGGACATTTACTCCATCTCCTTCTCCTCCTACCTCTCCTCCTAGCTGTGACCCCATGGCTCGGACCAAAAATACTCCAAGATACCCTGCCTCTGCCAAGCCGACGCCACCACCAAAGACGACGCCCTCCAGACCAAGCTCTTCGAAACCTGGTTTATCCAAGGGTAAGCGTCCTACTGTTGAAGAACCTGTTCCTGAGACTACTAAACCCAAGTCAAGGTCTGTTCCTATGCGCTCACAAAGAGGTAACCCTCATCGCCCTCTCAAATCTGTTAGAGAACCAGACATTGATCCTTTTGCTCACAAATCACACTTCATGATATCTCACTCAAACTATAACCCCCATCGTTTCAAATCTGCCATGAACCATAATTTTTATGAGGGAGTTATTCAGTATCGTACTCTATATCCATCTTTTCTTGCTGATTTACCTGATTTGAAAAAGAAAGTTTTTCTTTTGTTGAAAATTTGGAGTTTTTAGACTGGAATCACCTTTTCAAAATCAAAAAACCTGTATATCCTCAGTTAGTCAAAGAATTTTATGCAAACATGACTTATCATGAAGGAAGTGTGCATTCTTATGTTAAGGGCAGAGACATTATCTTGAATAATGAAACTATCAGTGATTCCTTGAAGTACACTGATGTTGGGCCGTGTACTTATACATCTGTGAAGTGGGATGAAGGTGTTGGTATCTCTTACCATGATGCTCTAGCTCACATTTGTGAACATGTTTCCTTAATTGATGGCATCACACCCACTCACAAAGCCCTAGGATATGAATGTGCTCAGTTGTATCGTATTGTCAACCACATCTTGATTCCTCAAAGTGGTTCATATCAAAGGGTTTCTTACACTGACACACTTGTTTTGTATGCCCTAATCACTAAAACAGAAATCTCTTTTGCCTACTTGATGGCTAGATACATGTTTGATTCTGTTCGAAGTATAAAAGATAAAGCACTACCTTATGGCATGTTTTTAACTTGCATATTTGAGAATTTTGGTGTTGACCTGTCAAATGAGGATTATGAAAACAGACATTCATACCTAAAAGGGGGTGGTTCAGTGAAACAGCAAAAAGGACCAACTCGATCTGAGAGAGTGGTTCTAGATGATGATGATGATGAAGAGTTCATTCCAGATGACTCTCCTCCTCCTTCCACCGAGGGCACTTCCATTTCCACTGGGAAGAAATCTGCTCTGCTGAATGTGGTCAAGGATGTCGCTCAAGAGTTTGTTTCCCAATCAAATCACATGATTGCCATGAGCGAGGAACAAAGGAAGCTAGCCACCAAGCATGAGAACTTCCTGAAGAAATCAAGGGATAGGGTCGCTGTGCTCATGACCTTCATTGACAACCTTCAAAATGATGAAGACATTGCCACTGATGCTGAAGACGAAGCTGCTTCTGAGGGGAATGGTTTTGATGCCTAGGATTTGTCTCATAAAAACTGCTACTGTTACTCACTTTTTGTCTCATGAATTCTGTTTCTTTAGCTACTCTTGAACTGTTTCATTTTGGATGACTGTAATAACTCTAGATACTATTGCACCTTTGGTAGTTTAGACAGCACTTTTCATTGTGAACTAACTCTTTTCTGCAGGATTCAAGACCTTGTTTTTTGTTCTTGCTTATTGTCCGCCCTTGATAACAAAAGGGGGAGTAAAAGCAATAGGATGATGTTTTACTAGGATGATGCTTTACTAGTATTTATTTTGGGATTTTTGTCTGTTTGCTGCATTAATACTTGATTTCACTTGCTGATGATATTAGCTTAATGTTGGGCTGATTATATAGTGTTGTTTGTTTGATATCCCTTAGATAAGATAATTGTGTACAGCTCTCTATTGTGTTATCTTTAAGTACAATGAAAAACAAGAATAAAGAAGAAAGTATAAATCCAGGGGGAGCTAATCTTTAAAAGGAAAGGGGGAGCAACACTAAAGCAAGAAACATCAAAGGAAAATTTTCTAACCTTACTAAAAATTTAAATTCCTTTGATCATTGCTTGATTATGTTTGTCATCAAGGGGGAGATTGTTGAGTTAAGAAATTAATTAATAAAAATGATGATGACAAACATTTGATTAGTGGGCTAATCACCCAATTAGTTTTGATTATTTTTTATAAGTGATGCAGGCTAAAAACAAGTGTTGCAGCAGCCCAACATCAAACAAAAGATATATGCTAATGGGCTGAATGGTAAGTGAAAATAAAGACAAGCCCAAGTCATTTATCTCAAGCAAAAGTCTTCCAAGAAGCAAGGCAAGGCACCAACAGGCTGAACTTGAGAAGAACCCGATCCAAGCCCGAATTGATTTTCAATTTTCTCCATCTTGCTTTACCAGAAGCAACGTTCCTCTCCTCTCTAATCAAGTCAAATCAAGGCTTCAGAAAAGTAAGAAAGAGAAAGAGAGAGAGAGCTTCTTCACCAAGATAGTCACAAAGAAGCAAGAAAGAGAAACTAAGCTTGAAAGGCAGAAGTCATCTCAACAAATCCAAACCAAATCAAGCTTAGGTTATAGGTAAATCTTTTCCTCATACATGCAACTCGGTTTCATCTCTTCTTCCCAACTCTCTGCTATATCTGAAAATGGCATTCAAGGGAAAGTTGTTCTCTGCCCTATTCTGCTTTACATCTACGGTCACAAGTGATACTTGGGGACCAAGTAATTTCTCAATGGCTAAGATCAAGTTGACCATGAGAAGATTTCTATGGTTACTGCTTTATGGCTTTTGGTTAAGATGAAGAAGTCAGAAGCAAAGTTTCTACTCTAAGGTTTAATGAGAAAAAGTGATTCTGTGGGTTGGTGAAGCTCAAGGCTCAAGGTGTTGACCTTGGAAGAAGAACCCAGCAACATGCAAGGAGATAAAAGAGGTTTGATGTTCATTCAGAAACTAAGGAGAGAAAACCAGAGTGTGAGAACAGTGTTCTGTTAGGAAGTTCCTCTACTTGGATAATGCTTTCTTTCAAAGAAGCATTCGGCCAATACTGAAGAACTGCATCTAAGGTTTGCAAATCTGGTTTTGCACATAGCAAAGAGGCTGCTGATGAAGTCAATCTCCTTCATGTTTTACTGATTGTAATATACTTTTCTAAGTTTATCTTTTTGTAATTTCTTGAGAGAAAAGGCATTGTGAGAAAGCTTAAGAAAAAGCCATGAGTGGAAAAAGGTTGAGAGATACACTTGAGAGAAAAACCTAGAGTTATTTTCTAATTTCTTTGGGTTGGCTAAGTGTCTTGTATCTTGTACCTGTAAGGTATCCCTTTCTTAGTTGGGTTAGCACTAAGAGGAATAGTTAAGTATTAGCATAGCCAATGTCAAGTTAGGTTAGAACTTGAGTGTGAAAGGATTGGGTCAATCCTGTGAAATTGGTGTATGTAATACTGTTAACTATAGTGAAATTCTTCCATAGTTGTGGAGGAGACTGGATGTAGGTTGCATAGCACAAGGCAACCGAACCAGGATACATGCTGGTGTTAGCTTTTCTCTTCTCTGCTGAGTTCTGTTTTCTGATATTCATGAGACAAAAATAAATTGTCTCATAAATTTTCGTTGCTAAGTTCAAACTGAACCTGAATTGAAAGTTCATTTTAAAAGCGTAATAACAGCAACTTAAAAAGAAGGCATAGATTCAACCCCCCTTCTCGAAGCCTACCACAACCTTCAATGAATTATAACTGATTAGTTATTTAATTTTATTACGATAAATATCAAATTCTACTCCGAATATAAAAATATAAAATTTTATTCCTTCCATTTTTATTTTACCACTATAAAAGACCATATATGCTAGAAGAAAATATCATTCATTTACCAATTACTCTTTTATTAGGTAACTTTTACAACAATTCTTTTTCTTCCTATGAGGCGTCGTCGCAAGAAGTCAACTATCGTGGACAGAAACTACCACACACTCTTCAACTCCCGTGCTCATCATTCAGAGCAATATATAATATGTTATCCATGAAGCATTTATAGACCATGGTGTTATCATATATGCATAAATAAAAAAAATTTCGTAATTAAGCTTAAGTCATTTACCTATTTGTGTGGTATATTATAGTGTGAAATTACTTTCAATTTGTGTTGTGCAATGATATTATGGTTTAATTTAAACTTTTGTTTTAGAACTGTGTTATGATTTTATCTCATCATTTTCTCTTAGATATCAAGTTGATGTATTTTTATTTATTATTATTGAAACAGATGTGATATAAAATTTGTAAAAAAAAAAAAATAAAACTCTCACACTTAATTTATGTTATTATAGTATTTTATCGCTTCTATTTCTTTTTATTATAATTAATTATAATTTATTATATCAGTTAGTTTAATTCATTAATTTATAATATGCATGATAAAATAGATTATTTGTTACTTATACGTTTATTCTTCTAAAATCTAAATCTGAATAATTATATTTTTAGTTTTAGTTATGAACAAAATATTATTAATAATAAATGATAATTAACCACTCATACTTTTAATCAAAGTGTTTGGATGATTTTTATATTTATTAATATTAATTGTTGATTATTTTTCGTCAATAAATTGTATTATAATTTTATGTTAGTTCATAATTGGTTAATGATTAATATTCATGAAACTATGTTATTCTAAATTTTATATTTTAGAAATATTTTATTTAAATGTATTTTAAACATAAAAATGTATTATTTTTAATAATATCATACTTTTACTTTTTTTAATTATTCTAAATAAAATTTCAATCAATAATTTTATATTCTTTTTTTTTCAATTTTATTTTGGATTTTAATTTATTACTAAAAGGTAGTGAAATTCTATTGATACCGAAATAAAGTTGCAAAAAGGTCCATAGGATAGAATAAGTAAAATAATGTGATACCCACATTACAACATCCAAATGAAACAACATAAAATCTAAAATGTTTATCTTTCTCTTTCTTGCCGTCTATTATATTATCGATTCTATTATATAAAAATCGATTTTTTACATTTAATGATAGAGTCAACGTAGCATGTTTCTGAGAGTGTTTCTTAATTTATTTTGTTTAACTCATTAAATACAATTTATTATGATGCATTAATTATATCAACTAATTGATTTGATTAGATATTTAAGTATCACACAATTTAAAATTATGTATATTGATTTGATTTTTATGATATATAAATTTAAGGAATAAATTAAAATAATATAACTTATTACTTATTTAATTTGAATACAACAAATATAAAATTAATTTAGTCAAAAGTTTATTATTTTCTAATCTTCTATACATAAAAATGACAAAACAAAATTGTAAAAATAATCTTTTTATCATTTTTGCTATTTTAATTTTATTTTCTTTGCTTTTTTTATGTGTAATTCTATTTTACATTAACTTTGTGTATTTAATAACAAAATATACTCATATTAATTCTATCATATAATAGTATATTTTTCTCCTATGTTAATCAAAGAATTTCAATAGTTATCAACTACATCTAATAGAATGACTGAGAAGTGAGAACTACGACAAGTTAAATCCAGATTCAAAATGCTGAAACAAAGGAAAGAAAACATTGGATATATGATTAGAGAAAAATATATAATAACGAGAAATATACTAAAACTGAATTTTCCTCCAACTAATAAAAGTGAGGTGTCAATTTCTCATGAATTCATTTTTTCTCTAAAATGAAATCACTATTTTCTCTTCTAAATTTATTTTAGAAAAATATCTTTATTATAATTATATTACAATTATATTACAAGTAGCATTTAATGAATAATGCATAATTATAGTAATTTAGAAAAATAAAATAAAGTCCAGTAATTTATCTTTCGACTCCACACGTATGTAGAATAACTTTTAAGAAGGAGTCACGTATAGTAAATACGGTCGATGATTGCAAAACTGTATACTAACATTGATATAATATTATTTCAGGTATATATTTTGCAGGTATCAAAGAAAAGTGTTAAGTTATTTTTTAGTGGGTTTAAATTATTTATTGTTTATTAGAGAATTTTGTGCATTAGAATTCTCTAATAATTTATTATTTATTTTGAGCTGATTTTGGTATGTTCTTACTTGACAGTAAAATAACATATAAAAAATTATTGGTGGGTCCAAGTATTACTAGATTATTTATGGTCACATTGAGTATATATGTTTGATTTATTGAAAAAATTAAATTACTAAAACTAATTAATAGCTATTTTAGAGTTAATACATTTAATACTAGATTAAGAAAAAATAAACAATACATAATATGTTACATTTTTATTAATCAAATTATTATAATTCAAATTAATCTTAACAAAAAAATTTAAAATTATAATTTCAATCTTATCACGTGCATGACACGGGCTATTACACTTGTTACTTGACAAAACAAAGTTTTCAATAAAAAAAATATTTTTTTTGGTCAGTGATTTTTATTTTTATAAGATTAATTAATTTTTTTGTCAATATTTTTAAGGGTTAATTAGTCTTGTAAAAATAAGGATCAGGGATCGAAAATAGTCTTTTTTATTGAGAGTCTCGTTATCTTTTAAGATAATTATCAGGGACCGAATTAGATATTCACTCCTTTTAAATATTCGACTATAAAATTTTCCATAGAATCAAACTAGTGAACATAATTTTTTCAATAAATTTGTGTTCTTTGATCTGTTCTTTTTTATTTTGAGTTAATAGTCAAATTCATCCCTGAAAGATACCTCGATCTCTATTTTGGTCCCTAAAAAATAAAATTAATCAAAAGAATCTCCGAAAAATACTAGCATTGGTGGAATTCGTCCTTCCGTCATCTCAATTGATGAGGTGGCTAACGTTGGCTGAGGTGGAACGTCAAGTTACAGCGTGGCACACCCCAGCGTGGCTAACGTTAATGCTGAATAGATAAGTTTGTTTATTTAGCTCAAATTAATCCGGATATTAGAACCCTAATCCCAATCTGAAGTATAAATATGTGTGATTCTCCTGGTAGATGATCTTGTATGTTTGTTCAGTCGCTGTCATGATGAATGGAGGTCACGACAGTGACTTGCCGTCTCAATCTCTTGGTAGCCATGGTTCCAACTCTTCAATGCGACGGAGGAGGAAGATCAAGGACCAGACATGTTTTTGTGGGTTGAAGACAATGATTAAGAAATCTGGAACACAAGAGAATCCAGATAGGTTGTTCCAGACTTGTGCAAGATATCCAATGAATTAGGGTAAATTAATTTTGTTTTTCATTTTTCTTTGTCTATTTTATTGAGTTGTTGACATTGATATTTTTTGAAAATATTCACAAGGGATGCCACTGCAACTTCTTTAGGTGGGTTGATGATGATGGGTATGAAGGAGTGGCAGAAACTGATGTAGAGGTTGGCAGTGACTGTGATGAATGGAGATTAAATGTGTCATCGAGAGTGGGTAGCTTGGAGGGTAAAGTTAGAGCAATGAAGATGCTAATAATGTACATCTCAGTTGCAATGATTGTGGCTACTATCATTTGTGCATCACTTTTGTTCACATGTACCTCTAAATAAAGCTACATTGGAGTGTTATGTTGTTGTGCTTTAGGGGTGTTCTTAGAGGTTTGAGATTGAATTAGTTGATATGTAATGATAATATGACTTATGAATGAAATTAGGTGTTCCAACTAGATTATGTTTAATTCAACATGCACTTATCCATTGAGTGTGATGAGTTTCAATGAAAATACAATATGGTAATGTTTATAATCTAAATATAAATTCACAAAAAAATCTGTATAAATCACAATAGACATAATCATTGTCATAATGCATAACAAACATCATAATCATATCATAATATATTGTCTTAGTAGATATACCATAGTGGTAATCAAGGTTCCACAATATAACTGAGCAAATCAAAACAAAGGTGCCATAACATTGTTCACCTAAACAAAACAACATAATATTCCTAACCAAAATATTCCGATAACATAACCATATTGTTTACACAGCCCTGTACCAAAAAGGGTAACAACCACAGACAAAAACACATTTCCTAATCAAAAAGCTTAATCTTTCTTTCTTGGATGCTTGAAGTCTAGAGTTGGCACAAATATCATAAAGCTTTGCATTTTCTTAGTAGTTGCGGAGCTTATTCCTTTCAGTGTTTCAGCAGATACAGCCACATGTGATTTGGTGGAGGCATTCATTCTTGCCTTTCGTCTAATGACATGTAATTTGGATGGTCTTCCTCTCATTGCATCCTGCATAGGCTAGTGAACATAACGTTATTTTTCAAGTAGAGATAAGTAGAGATATTGTTTGGCATTGAGAACGAGTTGAGATGATTGTGTACTTGCTGAAAATGAGCAGAGATAGGGTGGTGAGACCACCGAGATTTGCTTCCAGAGATACATCGGCCAATCTAGGGGATAATCGCACCTGTAAGATAGAGGTTGCTTACAGAGGTCATCGATACATACATTGTCTAGAGAGAGCCTCTCTTGTAAGACCGAGGTTGCTTACAGAGGTTATGTTTGCATACATCGACTTAAGAGAGTCGCACCTGTAAGACAGAGGTTGCTTACAGAGGTTATGGCACTGGAAACCAAACTCAGACAAAGGTTGCTGAGTTATGCCAGGAGTGGGTCGAAACTGACAGATGATCTCATTACCTGCACTAGGGATAGACATGCATCATACTTGTTTGCGCATATTTGTTTGTGAGTTTGTTTCTTGTGATTGTGGGTGTGCTATATGATTGCTTGATTTATGTGTCCTTTGTTTGTTAAGTCTAAATGTATTCTATTGCCCGTTGTTGTTGGCTATGGTAATAAAATGAGTATAACTATACACCCGGACCCTACTAAAAACTCCCAATTCTTACCCCTTATTTTCACCCCTTTCAGCTACAGGTGCGGAGGTTTAGTGCAGAGCTACAGGAGCATAGAAGATTATATCCAAAAGTTGAGTTGTTAGAATTTATATCTTCCGCTCGTCGTTTATTATTTTGGTTTTTAGAGGGGTAGGATTTGTTTTGAGAATCTTGAAATAAGTCTATGTATTTAATGCTATGTGAATACATATACCTTTGTAATAAGGAATCATCATTTTCTTAATTAAAGTATCAGTTCGTATTCGCGAAAGCTCAATATTAAATAAAGATAGTATAGAATAAAAAGGTTTAGAGGTACGTGACGCCTGAGTTTTTGGCACGATCATGAGATGCTAAAAGTTAGGATGTTACAGAATAGCTCTACCCGTCCCACGAAGACCCTTGAAATCTCTACTAAGAGAGAAATTACTAAAATGCCCTCACTAATATATAAAAGTTATATGTTACCATGTTGGATATTTAATATGTGTATTAGATTATGTTAAATTTTGTAGAACTTTTAATTGATCGGGTTATGAGTTTTGTTTTAAATTTTTTAACCTTTTTAAAGGAAATACCTGCAAATACCTGCGAGTATCCACATCCCCAGATAGACAATTAAATGAACATTCGTAACAGAAATGAAATGGAAATGAGGGGTATTTCATAAATGAGGATGGGGGAGAGGGAGGGATATACTTATCCTACGGGTATCCATTGTCATTTCTATACCCATCTAATTCATTTGGAAGATTGAAAGAAGAAAATAACTCGTTATAGATTTTTTCAAAATCACCAATAGTTTGTAGGGAAGAGAATCGAACACCTTATTTATTGTCCATAATCCATCTTTTATTTGAATATTGCTATGGTGAAGAGAAAAATTTTGGTAAATAGTAATTTTTTTAGGATAAAAAAAAGCCTACTAAACAAATTACCATATGTATGCACATATTCTATTTAAATTAAGTAAAAATTTCACTCTTTACTAAATTTTGCTCTTCACTAAAGAAATTTTCATTTTATTTTTTCTATTTTCGTCTTGAAATTTGGTACGAAAAAAAAAACGTGTATTCTAACCACCACTTTTGAGAGCCAATTTACGTTAGATTTATCATTGTAATATCTTTCTTTTATTTGTAGTTCCTATATAGTAATTGTCTCTCTAATTGTATTATGATTACTAACCCATCTTTATTATTTTTTATCTTTAATTTCTTTTATATTTGCCTACAATGTTTCCTTTTTTTTTCTTCAATTCTAATTTCATTTCTTTGCCAATCAACGATAGCATGTCCGCTACTTTAGCTTTTATGTCAATTTGTACATGGCTGAACACAATCAATGCTGAGTTAGTATTTTATCCTAAAAGAATAAATTATTTTTGAAGTTGGTCTCAAAAGATTTTTTTAATTATAAATTTCTGTTTAAATAAATTATGATATAAAACGTGTCAAGTTTATGATCGAATCCTTTTATTTTTTTAATCTTAACCACCCATTTTATATGATTGACGAAAGATATTCAGCAGGCTTGTTATTAGGGATGGCAAATGAGTCTAAACATATCGGGCTGACTCGCGTAACCTGCCAAAAGACGGGCCGAGCTGAAAATTAAGACCGTCAAAAAGCAAAAGCCCGCCTAACCCACACTGCTTAAATCGCGGATTTTGGTGGACTTTGGCGGGGTGGGATGAACTTTTTCGCTGGGCTTAGTTTTTTTTTTTGCAAGGGGGTATTTTTATAATTTTTTTCCAAAACCCAACTTCTCTCAACCCAACTTACAAGAGTATGAAGATGAAAATTGAGTGTTTTGGATTATGTTTATGTTGCTTTGGAGACAATATTTATAATTATGTTTATTTTACTTTGGAGACAATATTTATAATTTTATTTTGGATGAAAACTTGGTTTATAATTATGTTTATTACATATTTATAATTACAAAGACTTTAATGTGAATATAAAAAATATAATTTTTTTATGCTTTTAGAAATTATAAATTTATTAATATAGTTGTGAAATTATATATATTATTTAGTAGTTAATAGTAAAAAAAAAAGGGGGAAAGACACCAAAAGAATCCAGGATCCTCCGCTTTTGTCACCATCCAAAGCAACTCACCGAGGTAGGTTGTGACCTGCATCTGAAAAACAACAACAGAAATATGGTATGAGAACCGGGGGTTCTCAGTATGGTAACAATGCCTAGTGATGTAGGATATAAGACCCCGGGATGCCAAAGGTAATCCTAGCTCCATATCCATCACAAGATTCAAACTTAAAGCATTCTAAACAATTAAGCATAATATGTAAAACCTTAACAAAAGACTTAAAACCTTAGTATATAAGAAGGGTAGTCTATTCTTAAAGGATTTCTACTCTAACCAAACACCGTTGTCCCACAGCCTTCACCAACCTATCCTCTATGCGAACCCATCGCCTACATAACCTCCTCAAAACCAGACAAACACAAATAATACAAGCAAGGAAAATACAAGTAATATTCAAGTGTGTAGCAAGTAGTTCAAGAGGAAAGTAGGCATAGTATACAAGTAGGCAAACTCAAGTAGTCAAAGCAAGCAAACATATATAAGATGTATATGATGAATGTCTATCCTATTGGCTGTGATATCACATGTCGGTTACTGTGCCAAACCCGACAGTAAATCCGGTCGACAACTCCCGGATTAGTCTCTCTATTGCGCATAAGGAGAAAAATTCCGAGGGAGAGTGCTCTATCACCTTCTCCTTTCAGAGGGGAATATTCTGAGGAAGCGTGCCCTACCACCTTCCTCTTGTTGTCGCATGATTCCGTCGGTTAGTGCCCTACCACCTTGCAATCAGAGAGAAACCCATGCTCAGTACACCAGAAACCTAAGCCTCCGTTCTCTAATCTTTAATGGTAATCATTAACTAAAACTCTTCACCTATCTCTCATATTCCCATACTCAAAATTAAGCCCAAATGATTTAAAATGGTGTTAAAGAAGCTTACGACCTTGTTAGAAATGTGAAATAGTTGAAAACAAAGTTTAAAATTATAAAACAGGGCGTGTGCGTCAGCACAAGGTTGTGCGTGCACAAGCCCAGGAAGATTTTGAAAGTGTGCGTACGCACAGGTATAAAAATTAATAAAATCTGTTCACTCACACAAGCTGTACGAGCGCCCCTAACAGACGTCCCTTCCCGACTTGTGCGTGCGCACAAGGCTGTGCGTTCGCACAGGTCGTAATTCTTCATTGATGTGCGCGCACACAACCTGTGCTAGCACTGCTACCAGAGCCCTTTTCCCTGCCTGTGCGTACGCATAGGTCTGTGCGTCCTCACAGAATAGAATTTTTACAGGAGTGTACGTGCGCACAAGGTTGTGTGTCCGCACATATCAGAAAATCTTGAAATTCTGCAACTTTGCAGAATTTTAGATTTTTAACACCAACTTTGAATAATCATAACTTCCTCTACAAAATTCCAAATTTCACAAACTTTATATCAATTTAAAGGGTTTTCAAAGATCTTTAAATTCTAGATAAGTTTCATCAGATTTTGAAAACCGAGGCAAAAATTATGATCAGACAAAGTTCATCAAAAACAAACTTTTACCCGAAAGTCACAATTTCCACAATTTCTTTGTAAACACAACCAAAGCTAAACCAACCCAATCCAAACTCCACTTTTCATCAAAATTAACCCTCTATGCCATATTACACCAAGCTTACCACATTTTCCCTTCACTTTCCTCATTCACAACATCAACATCAATATATCATATATATCAACTCTCATTAACAATTTTCCAACTACATTACCAATTCATCAACATCAATATCATATATATCTATCAACACAAATCACATCTCAACTTCACCAATCATTCATCCTCATCATATCCTTATTAATCATTATAATCAAACTCAATAATCATCAAATCATCAACAAATCATCACATACCATCATTCAAATCCAAACCTATCCTATGGGTCACTAGCCTAAGTGTCCATGAATATTATATACTACATAGAGGAAACCGAAACCATACCTTGGCCGATTCCCAATATGCCTTTAACCCACAATGAGCACAAGCATGCTCTCAACTCCAAACCAAGCTTTCAATTCCACTCCAACAAGCACCAATAAGCTCTAAAAGCTCCCAATTACATAATAATCAAGCTATACACGTATAAATCACCACCAATCAACCTAGGGCTTCACATAATTCAAATTTCACAAGGTTTTAGTATCTCTTACCTCTCCCAACAGATTTGATGGCCAAAATCTAAGGCTAAGCAAGTATTAGAGCAAACCTAAACATCCAAAATCACAAAATCTCACTTAACCCAAAACTTTAGATTTTGAAACTTTGTAGAGAAGAATAGAAAATATTTCGTTTTTACCTCACTACTTTCTTGTATGGATTTTGTAGAGCTCTTCACAAGGAACGCGTAGCCGCAAACGGTGCGATGATCGGAGCTCTGTAGCTCAAGATATGAGCTTGGGGAAGAAGAAGATGAATAGTGCTCATGGGGGTTTCTTCTCTTTCTCCCCTTTCAGCTGGTGTGGGTGTGTTTGTGATTGTGTTGTGCTGATTTGGTTCATTAATGAACCCTTTTACATGTTGGGTTTTGGCCTAACTTAGACCCGGTCTAACCCGTTAGCGTTTTTAGCCCCGTTTGGTCCAACTTTGGGCCAAACCTTTAACACTAACGCTTGGTTTTCCATTTCTAATGTTTTTCTAAGGTATTTGACTGTTTCCACTTTTTCTCGAGCAGTACCGGGCAGATTTGAACCGGTTTAACCGGTTCAACTGTCGGTTCGTAGTTTTCTCGGTTTTTTTTATAGAAAACACATTTCCTGACTCAGAAAAATCTACTGACTTCAAAAATCATATTTAAATCCCCAAATTATCATCCTAACTTTCCGGAATTTAATTTGGACATTTAAATGCTTTTATTCGTAAAAACGCCGGTTCTTATATCCTCCCCTCCTTAAAAAGATTTTCGCCCTCGAAAATCCAAGCCAAAGCATCTCGTTCACCATCATCCTGCCATGTCGATGTTCTCTCTCGCCAACTCCTCCAGAGAACAACTTATTCGGATAGGCAAAAAATGAGCGGATTTGGTTAAGCGATCCACGATCACCCAAATCACATCAAATCCCGACCTTGTCCTTGGTAAACCGGTCACAAAGTCCATGGCAATTTCTTCCTACTTTCACTGAGGAATCTCAAGTGGTTGTAGCATCCCTGACGATTTCTGATGCTCTATCTTCACCTTCTAGTAAGTTAGACACTTGGATACCACTGTTGCTACATCACCCTTCATCCCAGGCCACCAGAACATCTTCTTTAAGTCATAATACATCTTCGTGCTTCTGGGATAAATAGAAAACCCACTGTTGTGAGCTTTCGACAACAAATCTTGTCTCAAACTTCCTACATCCGGTATGCAAATCCTTCCCTTGTATCTTTATACCCTTCATCATCCTTAATGAATTCTTCGCGCCTCTTATCACCAACTGGTTGAAACAATTGCTGAAGTTTCTGCTCATCTTGCTGAGCTCCTTGTATTTTTGATTTAAACGTGCTTGAGATCTGTAACTAGTTCAAACAAGCTCTTCCGGCAACTTCACCAATGTCCAGCTTAAGATCCACAAACTTATCCACTAACTCCTCTTCTTTGATTCTCATCCAAGCAATTGTTAAAGATTTCCGACCCAATGCGTTTGCGACCACCTTCGCCCTTCCAGGGTGATAACTCATTTCAAAATCGTAGTCCTTAAGCAACTCCATCCATCTCCTCTAACGCATATTAAGCTCTTTCTGATCAAAGACGTACTTGAGGCTCTTGTGATCAGAAAAGATGTTAAACCTCACTCCGTACAAGGGGTGCCTCCAAATCTTTAGTGCAAACATAATCGCCGTTAATTCCAAGTCATGAGTTGAGTAATTAACCTCATGCAGTCTCAGCTGACGCGATGCGTACGCCACCACATTTCGGTGTTACCTCAACACGCAACCTAAACCCTTCAGAGAAACATCATAGTACACTTCGAACGGTTCGTACGATTCCAACAAGATTACAACAGGTGTTGGAGTTAACTTCTACTTTAAAGTTTAGAAACTCTCATCACACTCCGATGTCCACCCCAAAAAGGCACTTCCTTTCTTGTCAACTTGTTCATCGGTAGTGCAATCCGGGAAAATCCTTCAATGAATCTCCGGTAATAACTGGCTAAAACCAAGAAGCTTCTGACTTCTGCCACCGTTATAGGTCCTTCCCGTTCCATCACCGATTCTACCTTAGAAGGATCTACGTCTATTCCTCTCTTACTCACCACATGACCTAAGAGCTTCACTCCTTCCTTCCAGAACTCACACTTCGATTACTTAATGTACAACTTCCGCTGCGTCACTCTGATTATCGTCATTACAAATCCGAAAATTTTTCTTAAATCAAATACCGGTTTTGCAAATTTTTTTTTTCAAAACCTTTAAAACAAGTCCAATCTAAATGAGACCATTGTTAAAACCTTATCAAAAGAGTCAAAAACTTTTTAATTTGTAAATCAATCATCTTAAGGCCTGATTTTCCTAAATTCATTAAAACCTTTAAATCAAAACCTTTAAATTTGAACCCCTTTTTGATAAGTTAGATTTACAACCAAACTCACAAGTCAACAGAATCCTAGGACTCACTTTCCTTTAAAAATTGTATCATTTGATCAAAAATTCCAGTCCTAGTTTCAAAACCAAATCATTCAAACCAGAATTTTAAACCAAGTTTAAAAATCAATCTAAGCTATAAAACCTTTTTCGACACGAACGACGATAGTCTATACTGTGAAGATAAGTTGTGGTTTAGCCATCGGCTTCATAATTACCTCAATCCTGTTGTGATGATCGACCCGCCTCATGTGTTCTTCGGTGTGGACAATCTCTAACGAAATGTCCTGGTGTGCCACACTTGTAACATAGTTTCTTACCCAATTGGCATGGCTTACTCGGATGGTAGTTCCCACACTCTTGACATTTCATATTAGGGGAATAAGCTCTTGACCGCTTATTTTCACCATATTTCTAAAGGTTTTGTCCCCTTGGTCCAAGGTTGTTGTCGCGTTCCCTACTGTGTTTACTCCATGAGTGTCCCTTGACGAGGCTACCATCTTCGCATTCTCTTCAACCACTCTTGCCTTGTTCACCAGATCGGAGAAAATACAGATCTCCATAGGAGCCACAGCAGTCCTGATATCGTCCTTCAAACCCCTTTGATACTTGATACACTTCCAGCTTTCATAGGCCTCCTGGGCACCGTGACACGCCTTAGAGAACCTACAAAGTTCCTCGAATTTGCTTGTATATTCTGCCACCGACAAGGAACCTTGCTCCAGCTGCAATAGTTCTATCTCCTTTGCTTCCCTTGCAGACTCAGGAAAATACTTCTTGTAGAAGGCCGTTTGGAACACATCCCAAGGAACGTCGGCATTTTGAAGCTGTAACAAGCGGCACTCTGCTTGCCACTAGGGCTGGAAGTGAGCCGAGCTAAGCCGAGCCAGACAAAGCTCAAGCTCGGCTCACAAAAATTGAGCTTGGCTCACGGCTCGGCTCATTAACAATCGAGCTTATTTCTTAAGCTCAAGCTCAGCTCACGGAAAGCTCACAAGCTGGCTCAAGCTCACGAGCTTGGCTCAAATAACTGGAACATAATCTATAGTTATATATAAAAAATTATAATTTTAATATAACAAAATAAAAAACAATGCATCCATATATTTAACAAACTTAAAACATTATATCTTATAGTTATCAGCTATCAAGTTTTAAATATTTATTTGACAACTTAAATTGGTAATGTAATCTCCACATAGCTATCTTCAACCTTAGACTTGTTTCTAGGCCATAAAAAACTCGAAGCCAATC
The DNA here is from genome assembly GCF_000816755.2 of Arachis ipaensis. Lineage (NCBI taxonomy): Eukaryota > Viridiplantae > Streptophyta > Magnoliopsida > Fabales > Fabaceae > Arachis > Arachis ipaensis. The sequence continues at coordinate 91,456,333 of NC_029786.2, forward strand.
TCCTCCACAAATTAAAGCTTCAAATGTAGTCGGACTTAGTGAGGATCGAAATGTATCAATTACCCTTCCACCAGCACTAAAAGTTGACTCTGAAGCCACAGTTGAGATTGGAATAGCAAGAACATCAGTTGCCATTCTAGATAATATCCTATATTTTCCACGATTTACCTTCCACCATTCTAAACCACTGAAGCTAGTTACATCACGTTCTCTTTGAAAATATTTTGGTTCATCCAAGTAAGTCTCTAACTCAGATTTTAAAGCTGGAACTGCTTCTTCATCCTTTACAAAATTTATCATTATTGACCACCCATTTTGTGAGGAGTTTGAACTTTGTATTGTAGAGTTGATACTACTTTCGCCACTTGCACTCAGTGAAGTTGATTCTTCTTGCTCGTTGGATAGAATGACATATTCTTGATACATTTCTGTCAAGATTTGATGCACCAATGTCATATTTCTTGTAGCTTCTTGCCCATATATCTGCTGAAAGCACATTTTAAGACCTGTCAATTTGCATCTGGGATCTAAAACAGTATTCCTGCTATTTCCCCCAATCCATCTTGAACAAGTAAGTTTAAGATGTGTGCATAACATTGCACATGAAACAACTTTCCTCCACAAAGCAATTTTCTATGCCTTGAAATCATGTCCTTCAATGTCCTTAAGCATGAGTCATTATAGGATGCATTATCTACAGATAGAGAATAAATCTTTGATTCAATACCCCATTCAATAAGACATTTGAAAATGGCATCTGCAATATCAACACCACGTCGAGGTGGAGGAACATGAACAAAACTAAGAACTCGTTTTTGCAGTATCCAATTTGTATCAATGTAATGACCTGTGATAACCATATACTCAATTTTCTGGTTCTGTGATTTCCACAAATCAGTAGTTAAACTGATTTTACTCACATCTTTTAAACTTGCCTTTAACTTCTTCCTTTCAGCTTCATATACTTTGAGACAATCACTTTTCAGGGTTTTTCTACCAATCTTCTCATAAGCTGTATTATTGCACTTCATCATCAATGAAAAACCAAATTCTTCAACAATGCTGAATGAATGCTCGTGCATCATTAACCAATGTGCAGTTGCTTCTCTTTGTCTTGCATGATCATACTTTCCACCAGGAGTTACTAACATAGGACTAATGACATTTGGATGCTCTGTTGAATCGCTTTGAGGGAAGTTCAATTTTTTTGTTTTGCCAACATCATTTTTCTGTAGCTAGGACAATTGTTCTTCAAATGCCTATTCAATTGACTTGTAGCTTTTGAGTCAGTTATAGCATATTTTCTTTTGCAATGAACACATTGATTCTTCACAACCCCATTAGACAATTTCACTTCTTTAAAATGTTGCCAGACAAAGGAGGTTTTCTTCCTTTTATTTTTGTGAATAACACCCTCATCTTCATTGTCTTCTACCTCTTCATCTTCTCCACTTTGATTTTCTCCTTCATTGTTGTCTAATGCTTCTGCTTCAAGCTCCACTTGTATTTCTGGTGATGATATTCCATCAATAGGAAGAAGTAGTTCTTCATTTTGTCTATTATTTGCGCTTTCATTTGAAGCAGACAGTAACAATTGATTTTCAAGTTCAGAAATTTCCATGATACTGTCAGTAGAAAAATAAATGTGTTGAACAATCAATAAAAAAAGAACTCTAAAGATTAAAAAAAATCAACAAAAAGAGAAAAACAAAAATTGAAAGAGCATAAAAAATATAACTTGATAATTGATTCCCAGAACAAGAAAGATCAGACTTCAAAGTAATCGAATTTTTCAAAATAGATCGATGAACAAACCAATTCGCTATTTGAGAGAATGAAGTAAATCAATGATTCACTGCAAGTCAAGAGATTTTCTTTTGGGAAAAACTCTTCCTCCTCTCTGGTTCTCTCTGTTCATTATCATTGACCAATGACCATTGTGATTTGTGATTTGTATAAAGGTGCTCTGTACCGCCATACTATATTTCATGATTTTTATCCCTTTAGGTATCTTTGTCTTTTGGTTTCTAATTTATTAAAAATCTAAATGAGTAGACCGTATAATTAATTATATTTTCTGTTCCCTAAAAAATAGAAACTAGGAACTTGATAAAAATTCATTTTGGGAACTCACAATTTTTTTTGTATTGACGAATAAATCAAAATATATATATATATATATATAATCGAGCTAGCTCACGAGCTAATGAGCTAAGCTTATCCAAGCTCAAGCTCGGCTCATTTAATTTATGAGCTCAATTCCAAGCTCAAGCTCGACTCACCAGCTCATGAGCTCAGCTTATCAAGCTATTAACGAGTCGAGCTCGAGCTGGCTCATGAGCTGGCTTGACTCACTTCCAGCCCTACTTGCCACCAATGCTGAGCCTCTTCCCGAAGCTGATAAGCAACAAACTCCACGTATTGGTTGGGCGGGACATGTTGTGCCTGCAGCATACGCTCCATCGCTTGGAACCAGTTGTCCGCTTCTGTGGGATTTATTGAACCTCTGAAACTTGGCGGATGCACCTTGAGAAAAGTCGCTAAGGTCATCGGAGCACCTCCTGTGTTGTCTCTGCTCCCTTTAGCATTGTCATTCGCATTTCCTTCTGTGTTCCCATTTCCATTCCCCACCGGTTGGCCTAACCTCTGCATAGCTTGCAGAGTCGCAGCAGCACTAGCTTCCATGGTATTAGTGAGATTCGCCATTGCCGCCATGAATTCGGCATGATTATCGGCCAGTCGCTCACTCCTACTCTCTCTTCATGAACGTGTACGACCTCGTCCACGAGTAGCCATTAGGGTTCCTGTCTACACCAATCATTCGATATCAAGGTGATCAGTCTCAATATCAAAGGTCTAGTGCTTCAATTATCCCAAAACGGCACTCACAGACAAGCATGCTACGAAATATCAAGTAGATAACCTAAATAGCATGAAAGAAAAGACACACAGTATGCAATGAAGCATACTCGGTCCATTCCTCAGGCTCACGAGGACAAACCGCTCTGATACCACTAAATGTAACACCCTAATTAGCCTAAGCTTTACCTCGCGTCATAAAGAAAGGTTAATCAGAGATTACGACAGTTCTAAGCTCATACATACTATATTTATAGAAAGAATAGTATAATCTAGAAGCCCGATGAAGGATATAGCTCAAAAACAGGATTTGAAAAGCGCAAAACGTACTAACGAAGCTACTATCTTAAGGTACAAGAAACATATAAGATATAATAAGAAATAAGTATATAATATCATAGGAAACTAGTCACGGCTCGCGGAGTTTAAGCCAACTAGCCACATACAGGTACACAGAACCATACAGTGAAAATAGCTTATACACGTTTTTCTCTCATAATACAAGCCTCTAAGCAAAGACAAAATACTAAAGGAGAGATGTATAAACAAGATAAACCAAAAAAACTCTAAAAGAATCTAAGATCCTCCGCTTTTGTCACCATCCAAAGCAACTCACCGAGGTGGGTTGCAACCTGCATCTGAAAAATACAACATAAATATGGTATGAGAACCAGGGGTTCTCAGTATGGTAACAGTGCCCGGTGATGTAGGATATAAGACCCCGGGACGCCAAAGACAATCCTAGCTCCATATCCATCACAAGATCACCATCGCCTACATAACCTCCTCAAAACCAGACAAACACAGATAATACAAGCAAGAAAAACACAAGTAATATTCAAGTATGTAGCAAGTAGTTCAAGAAGCAAGTAGGCATAGTATACAAGTAGGCAAACTCAAGTAGTCAAAGCAAGCAAACATATATAAGATGCATATGATGAATGTCTGTCCTATTGGCTGTGATATCACATGTCGGTTACTGTGCCAAACCCGACAGCAAATCCGGTCGATAACTCCCGGATTAGTCTCTCTATTGCGCATAAGGAGGAAAATTCTGAGTGAGAGTGCCCTACCACCTTCTCCTTTCAGAGAGGAATATTTCGAGGGAGCATGCCCTACCACCTTCCTCTGGTTGTCGCATGATTCCGTGGGTTAGTGCCCTACCACCTTGCAATCAGAGAGAAACCCATGCTCAGTACACCAGAAACCTAAGCCTCCGTTCTCTAATCTTTAATGGTAATCATTAACTAAAACTCGTCACCTATCTCTCATATTCCCATACTTAAAGTTAAGCCCAAATGACTTAAAATGGTGTTAAAGATGCTTACAACCTTGTTGGGAAGGGGAAATAGTTGAAAACAAAGTTTAAAATTATGAAACAGGGCGTGTGCGTCCGCACAGGGTTGTGCGTTCGCACGCCCAGGAATATTTTGAAAGTGTGCGTACGCACAGGTACAAAAATTAATAAAATCAGTTCACTCGCACAAGCTGTGCAAGCACCCCTAACAGACGTCCCCTCCCGACTTATGCGTGCGCACAAGGCTGTGCGTCCGCACAGGTCGTAATTCTTCATTGATGTGCGCACGCACAACCTGTGCTAGCGCTGCTACCAGAGCCCTTTCCCCTGCCTGTGCGTACCCACAAGTCTATGCATCCACACAAAATTGAATTTTTGCAGGGGTGTACGTACGCACAAGGCTGTGTGTCTGCACATATCAGAAAATCCTGAAATTCTGCAACTTTGCAGAATTTTAGATTTTTAACACCAACTTTGAATAATCATAACTTCCTCTACAAAATTCCAAATTTCACAAACTTTATATCAATTTAAAGGGTATTCAAAGATCTTTAATTCTAGACAAGTTTCATCAGATTTTGAAAACCGAGGCAAAAATTATGATCAGACAAAGTTCATAAAAAACAAACTTTTACCCAAAAATCACAATTTCCACAATTTCTTTGTAAACACAACCAAAACCAAACCAACCCAATCCAAACTCCACTTTTCATCAAAATTAACCCTCTATGCCATATTACACCAAGCTTACCACATTTTTCCTTCACTTTTCTCATTCACAACATCAACATCAATATATCATATATATCAACTCTCATTAACAATTTTCCAACTACATTACCAATTCATCAACATCAATATCATATATATCTATCAACACAAATCACATCTCAACTTCACCAATAATTCATCCTCATCATATCCTTATTAATCATTATAATCAAACTCAATAATCATAAAATCATCAACAAATCATCACATACCATCATTCAAATCCAAACCTATCCTATGGGTAATGGGTCACTAGCCTAAGTGTCCATGAATATTATAACTACATAGAGGAAACCGAAACCATACCTTGGCCGATTCCCAATATGCCTTTAACCCACAATGAGCACAAGCATGCTCTCAACTCTAAACCAAGCTTTCAATTCCACTCCAACAAGCACCAATAAGCTCCAAAAGCTCCTAATTACACAATAATCAAGCTATACACGTATAAATCACCACCAATCAACCTAGGGCTTCACATAAATCAAATTTCATAAGGTTTTAGTATCTCTTACCTCTCCCAACAGATTTGATGGCCAAAATCTAAGGCTAAGCAAGTATTAGAGCAAACCAAAACATCCAAAATCATAAAATCTCACTTAATCCAAAACTTTAGATTTTTGAAACTTTGTAGAGAATAATAGAAAATATTTCGTTGTTACCTCACTACTTTCTTGTATGGATTTTGTAGAGCTCTTCACAAGGAACGCGTAGCCGCAAACGGTGCGGCGATCGGAGCTCCGTAGCTCAAGATATGAGCTTGGGGAAGAAGAAGATGAATAGTGCTCATAGGGGTTTCTTCTCTTTCTCCCCTTTCAGCTGGTGTGGGTGTGTTTGTGATTGTGTTGTGCTGAGTTGGTTCATTAATGAACCCTTTTACATGTTGGGTTTTGGCCCAACTTAGACCCGGTCCAACCCGTTAGCGTTTTTAGCCTCGTTTGGCCCAACTTTGGGCCAAACCTTCAATACTAACGCCCGATTTTCTATTTCTAATATTTTTCTAAGGTATTTGACTGTTTCTGGTTTTTCTCGCGTAGTACCGGGCAGACTTGAACCGGTTCAACCGGTTCGACTGCCGGTTCGCAATTTTTCACGGTTTTTCGCAGAAAACACATTTTCTCACTCAGAAAAACCTACTGAGTTCAAAAATCATATTTAAATCCCCAAATTATCATCCTAACTTTTCAGAATTTAATTTGGTCATTTAAATAATTTTATTCGTAAAAATGCCGGTTCTTACACTTTTCCGTTTGCCACCCCTAACTGTTATGAACTTCCGCTGATTAAGTTTTTCAAATAGAGCAAGTTTAGATACTG
>NC_029786.2:91462585-91466792 GCF_000816755.2 Arachis ipaensis
TAAATATTTTTGAGAAAAAAAAAAAAAAAAAGAAACACACGCACACAAACAATTAGGAGAAAGTAGAGGTTTGGTTGTAGTCAAGGTGTGATTTTTTTTTGTCAACTGAAGGTTAGAATTTTAAATTCCTTTTTCTTTCTTTGTTTTTGTTCAGGGTTCAAAAGGCCAACAACCCAAAAATTGGTTCAATTTACAATCTAAAATCCTTTTAGCATGCTTCCTTGCTAGGGGCAAGGCATCAATATTCTTAGTCACGCTGAAACCTAAAAAGGCTATCACTGATCAGGAGTGACGCTAAAACCTAAAAAGGCCATCACTGATCAGGAGTGTATTATGTTTTTGGCCAGTACAACATTGATGGGAGTTTATGATAAATCCACATTTCATGGTATTTATCTATTTTAAATGAGTGAAATTTGTCGACTTTTCTCACATTTATTCATTAAAATTGCATGTTTTTACGATTCCTTCTAATTGTCTTTAAGTGACTAAAGCATGCTTTTTGAGGCCTTTAATCGATTAATTTATTTTACTCTTGATTCCAGTCGATACTTTGATATGTGTGTTCAAGTGTTTCAGGACCTATAGGACAAAAATGGCTTGAAAAAGTGAAGATGAGGGCATCCAAAAGTAAATAAGAATGAAGATTTGAAATTTTGAAGCTTCAGTAGTCTCGCGTATGCGAGACCATTACTGCGTATGCGGAATACCAAAACCGTGCCTCATTAAAGGAACACGTGAGTGGCGATTTCTGGAGCTCTTTGGGCCCATTTCTAATCCCAAATTGAGACTAATTGACTGAAACATGGAAGGAGATGGACACACACTCATACTTAGAAAATACTTAGTTTTTTTTCTAAGTTTTTAGTTCTGGAGCAACTCCTCCTTCTCTCTATATTTTCTTGAAATTATCAACATTTAGCTATTGAATTGTGGTTTGGATCTTATTTAATTTTAGTTCTCTTTTTAATTTTATAGTCATTACACTCTCAATTGTTAATAATTCATTTTTGTTACTTATGATCATAGTTTGATACTATTGTGAATATTAAATTTTTTTTAATTGAATTTGAATTTTATGTTCCTTCTATGTCTATTAGGTAGCATTTGTTTCGATGTACTGAAACAGAGACTGGGAGACTGAGACTCAATATCATGTTTGTTGGTTCAGAGACTGGTACTAAAATTTCTGTCTCTGTCCCTAAAATTTCAATATTTCAGTACCTCCAAAAAGTAGAAACACATGAGACCAAAATTTTTAGAGCTGGAGACTGAAACTTTAATAATATTTTATACCTAAAATATCCTCATTTCAATTAGTTAATTCCAATTTTACCCTTTGTACAAATTAAATTAGAGTTTTATTCTTGTTTCAATTTCTGTCTCCCACTTTGCACCAAACAGAATACTGAAATTTATTTCAATCTCTGTCTCTTAGTCTTTGTCTCTCAGTCTCAGTCTTTCTGTCTCTGTCTCTCCACCAAACGCTACCTTATAACCTTTAATAGTGATTATATGTAGTGGGTAGTTTTAATTTCTATTATTTTACAATTTACCCATGTCTTTATTTCGTGTATATAAAGTGTTTGATGAAATGTTTCCTTTGATTATGGAATAGTTTTTCACACTCTTGGCTTAGGTTAAAGAAATTGGATAATCTTTATTTAGTGCATATCAAGTGTTTGATGAAATGTGGGGTATATGTTAGTTAAAGTGATATCTATTGACATTAGTCTTCTACTAAATCAATTAGTAGTTAGATTAGGACTTATGGATTGATGTTGACTATGCCTATTTGACTTGCCTCAAGCATAAAGGTAGACTTAATGGGATTGATTCCTCACAATTATCATTATATGATTGTTAGACAAGGATGGTGAGCCCTTTTTCCCATATCTTAGCTAAGAGCCTTTTACACTTATACTAAACCCAAAAATCTTCTTTGATCATTTTCTGTTTTAATTATTTCTAGTTATTTTAATTATTATTTTTAGAATAGATTTTAATTCATGTCATGCCTTGCTCCATAATTGCTTAGTTGATAATTCCATCATCCTTGCTTTAGTTTCTTGTAGTTTAAGTTTCTCGCATATTTAGTTTCGTAGTTTAATTTCTTGTTTATGCTTATCAACTCCGATTACCCCAACCAACTTTGATTCACATAATTGCACATCCTAGGAAGGATGACCCGGGAGTAATACTCTCGGCTATTTTGATTTGAATTGGGTTGAACTTGTGACAACCAAATTAAACTTTGATAGCACTAGTATCGGTTTGGAGCTATACTTGCGACGAGCTTGACTTTTGATTTGTTGAAAATTCTAAACTAGTCATTAGAGGCTCGTCAAATTTTTGGTACCGTTGCCGGAGATCGTTGCAATGTGTGCTTTATTGTTGGTTGTTGTAAATATGTAGATAGTGTACATAATATATTTGCTTTTGCTTTGTGTTTTATAATGTATGACTTATGGTTTTCAAGTTGAATGACTTGGTCACAACCAGATCATAGCTTAGCCGAATTTGATTCTGAAATTGAAAGAACCTTACTTCACATTCGCCAAGCTAAGCGTCGGTTGGATTATACGGCTAGTGCATCGGCCCCCTTTAAGGAACATTCCGATACACTAGTCCAATCCAATAATGATTTGGACTCTTCATTCAACGAAGGGACATCTTATTCTTCTGTTGGAACCGCTAACATATCCTTGAGCATTGTAGGTGATAACAACATGGCTGAATCTCGAAGGATTACCTTGCATGAGCAAGGAGCACCAGATATTGTCCTTCAACCGCTTCAGGCATAGTCCCCTAACTTAGATGCAAATAATCTGATTAATCTGTTGCCTAAGTACCATGGGTTGCCGAGCCAAGACCCCATAAGATATCTGATGAGCGGATAATTTATACTCTTTTTGGCATTGTTTTTAGTATGTTTTTAGTAGGATCTAGTTACTTTTAGGGATGTTTTTATTAGTTTTTATGTTAAATTCACATTTCTGGACTTTACTATGAGTTTGTGTATTTTTCTGTGATTTCAGGTATTTTCTGGCTGAAATTGAGGGACTTGAGCAAAAATCAGATTCAGAGGTTGAAGAAGGACTGCTGATGCTGTTGGATTCTGACCTTCCTACACTCAAAGTGGATTTTCTTGAGCTACAGAACTCAAAATGGCACGCTTCGAATTGCGTTGGAAAGTAGACATCCAGGGCTTTCCAGCAATATATAATAGTCCATACTTTGGTCGAGTTTAGACGATGCAAAAGGGCGTTGAACGCCAGTTCTACGCTGCAGTCTAGAGTTAAACGCCAGAAACACGTCACGAACCAGAGTTGAACGCCAGAAACACGTTACAACCTGGCGTTCAACTCCAAAAGAAGCCTCCACACGTGGAAAGCTAAAGCTCAGCCCAAGCACACACCAAGTGGGCCCCGGAAGTGGATTTATGCATCAATTACTTACTTCTGTAAACCCTAGTAACTAGTTTAGTATAAATAGAATTTTTTACTAGTCTTTTAGACATCTTATGATCTGATGATCTTATGATTTTTTAGTTCATCTCTAGATCATATTGATCACGTTTGGGGGCTGGCCTCTCGGCCATGCCTGAACCTTCATCACTTATGTATTTTCAATGGTAGAGTTTCTACACTCCATAGATTAAGGTGTGGAGCTCTGCTGTTCCTCATGAATTAATGCAAAGTACTACTGTTTTTCTATTCAATTCAACTTATTCCGCTTCTAAGATATTCATTCGCACTTCAATATGAATGTGATGAACGTGACAATCATCATTATTCCCCCACGAATGCATGCCTGACAACCACTTCCGTTCCACCTTAGATTGAATGAGTATCTCTTGGATCTCTTAATCAGAATCTTCGTGGTATAAGCTAGATTGATGGCGGCATTCATGAGAGTCCGGAAAGTCTAAACCTTGTCTGTGGTATTCCGAGTAGGACTCAGGGATTAAATGACTGTGACGAGCTTCAAACTCGCGAGTGCTGGGCGTAGTGATAGACGCAAAAGGATAGTAAATCCTATTCTAGTATGATCGAGAACCTCCAGATGATTAGCCATGCAGTGACAGCACATCGGACCATTTTCACAGAGAGGATGGGATGTAGCCATTGACAACGGTGATGCCCTTACATAAAGCTTGCCATGGAAAGGAATAGGACTGATTGGATGAAGACAGCAGGAAAGCAGA
>NC_029786.2:91466999-91468397 GCF_000816755.2 Arachis ipaensis
AAAATTAAGGGACTTGAGCAAAAATCAGATTCAGAGGTTGAAGAAGGACTGCTGATGCTGTTGGATTCTGACCTCCCTGCACTCAAAGTAGATTTTCTGGAGTTAGAGAACTCAAAATGGTGCGATTTCAATTGCGTTGGAAAGTCGACATTCAGGGCTTTCCAGCAATATATAATAGTCCATACTTTGGTCGAGTTTAGGTGATGCAAAAGGGCGTTGAACGCCAGTTCTACGCTGCAGTCTAGAGTTAAACGCCAGAAACACGTCACGAACCAGAGTTGAACGCCAGAAACACGTTACAACCTGGCGTTCAACTGATGCCCTTACATAAAGCCAGCCATGGAAAGGAGTAGGATTGATTGGATGAAGACAGCAGGAAAGCAGAGGTTCAGAGGAACGAACGCATCTCTATACGCTTATCTGAAATTCTCACCAATGAATTACATAAGTATTTCTATCTTTACTTTATGTTTATTTATCATTAATATTCGAAAACTCCATAACTATTTGATATCTGCCTGACTGAGATTTACAAGATAACCATAGCTTGCTTTATACCAACAATCTCCGTGGGATCGACCCTTACTCACGTAAGGTTTTATTACTTGGACGACCCAGTGCACTTGCTGGTTAGTTGTGCGAAGTTGTGAAGTTATGTTTGGACCATGGTTCTGTGTACCAGTTTTTGGCGCCATTGCCAGAGAAAGAATGAACAAACAAATTTTACAACCTAATCTGAGTAACAATTTCGCATACCAAGTTTTTGGCTGAATCTCGAAGGATTACCTTGCATGAGCAAGGAGCACCAGATATTGTCCTTCAACCGCTTCAGGCATAGTACCCTAACTTAGATGCAAATAATTTGATTAATCTGTTGCCTAAGTACCATGGGTTGCCGAGCCAAGACCCCATAAGATATCTGATGAGCGGATAATTTATACGCTTTTTGGCATTGTTTTTAGTATGTTTTTAGTAGGATCTAGTTACTTTTAGGGATGTTTTTATTAGTTTTTATGTTAAATTCACATTTCTGGACTTTACTATTAGTTTGTGTGTTTTTATGTAATTTCAGGTATTTTCTGGCTGAAATTAAGGGACTTGAGCAAAAATCAGATTCAGAGGTTGAAGAAGGACTGCTGATGCTGTTGGATTCTGACCTCCCTGCACTCAAAGTAGATTTTCTGGAGCTAGAGAACTCAAAATGGTGCGATTTCAATTGCGTTGGAAAGTAGACATTCAGGGCTTTCCAGCAATATATAATAGTCCATACTTTGGTCGAGTTTAGGTGACGCAAAAGGGCGTTGAACGCCAGTTCTACGCTGCAGTCTAGAGTTAAACGCCAGAAACACGTCACGAACCAGAGTTGAACGCCAGAAACACGTTACAACCTGGCGTTCA
>NC_029786.2:91468498-91479925 GCF_000816755.2 Arachis ipaensis
ACCATTTTCACAGAGAGGATGGGATGTAGCCATTGACAACGGTGATGCCCTTACATAAAGCTAGCCATGGAAAGGAGTAGGATTGATTGGATGAAGACAGCAGGAAAGCAGAGGTTCAGAGGAACGAACGCATCTCTATACGCTTATCTGAAATTTTCACCAATGAATTACATAAGTATTTCTATCTTTACTTTCTGCTTATTTATCATTAATATTCGAAAACTCCATAACTATTTGATATCCGCCTGACTGAGATTTACAAGATGACCATAGCTTGCTTCATACCAACAATCTCCGTGGGATCGACCCTTACTCACGTAAGGTTTTATTACTTGGACGACCCAGTGCACTTGCTGGTTAGTTGTGCGAAGTTGTGAAGTTATGTTTGGACCATGGTTCTGTGCACCAGTTTTTGGCGCCATTGCCAGGGAAAGAACGAACAAACAAATTTTACAACCTAATCTGAGTAACAATTTCGTATACCAATATCTGAGAAATTTTCAAGTGGCATGCTCTACTGCCAGGAGGCATGGGTCTGATGAAGCGGCCATCATGGTCTTTGATTTTCCCTTCTCTCTTGAGGGACAAGTAAAAGAATGATTTTATGCTCAATTTGATGCAATGATGACTGATTGGGACTTGCTGAGAAAGAAATTCTTGGATAAATGCTTTCCTCTGAAAAGGACTGACTACATCCGAAAGAAAATCTCTGATATTATGCAAAGGGACCAAGAATCACTTTACGAGTATTGGACTCGATTCAAGAAACTACTAGACTCTTGTCCTCATCATAGGATGGATGACCCGTTACTCATTAGATATTTTTGCGGAGGCCTTTGTCCACAAGACAAGAGACTTCTTGATGCTTTTAGTGGTGGATCTCTTGTGAAATACATGATGGCGGATGAGGCATAGAGGTTGATCAATGATGTTGTGAAAGCCACCCAACATACTAGAGTGAGGAACAATCATCCTAAGAATGTGATGGAAGTATCTCAGTCCGATTCGGCGTTGATTAAGACACTTGGAGAGATGACCAATCTTCTCAAGCAAATCCATCAAAGCCAACAATATTCTCCATCCATGCAATCTATCCAAGATCCACCTCAGATTTTGCAAATTGAGGGACCTCCTAGAGTGTGTGATGTGTACTCTTGTACCTCATACTACACCGACCAATGCCCTCAAATTCAAGGAGACTACACTCTTATGAGGGCCAATCCTTACTGATAAACCACTATTTTATGATTCAGCTTGTACTCAATTGAGTGTTTTTATCAATTCTTCACCCACTTATTCATGTAAATTGCATGGTTTTACTATTCCTTCCTTATTTTATGATATATGTGAAAACATGTTTCCTACGCTATAAAAATATCAATTTTTAATTATCCTTTATTACCATTCAAAGCGGTGATCTGTGTGTTAAGTATTTTCAGGCTTCATAGGGCAGAAATGACTTAGAAGACAGAAAGGAAACATACAAAAATGGAAGGAAAGCACAAAAAATGGAGTTTTGAAGAAAAAGGCAGCGACGCGTACACATGGACGACGCGGACGCGTGCCTAGCGCAAAATGGCAGCGACGCGCACGCATGGATGATGTGAACGTGTGCCTAGAGCAGAACACAATTGACGCGCACGCATGACCGACGCATTCGCGTGATAAGGAAAACTCCAAGATGACGCGCACGCGTGACAGACGCCACGTGCAGGAATCTGCAGAAAACGCCCTCAGCGATTTCTGGGCCCCTTTTTGGCCCAGATCCAAGCCCATAAACACAAAATAGAAGCCAAAGAATGGGGGAATCAAAGCGAACAATTCATACAACATTCATTCACATAATTTTAGGTTTTAGATGTAGTTTTTAGGGAGAGAGGTTCTCTCCTCTCTCTTAGGATTTAGGATTAGGATTAGGATTTCTATTATGATTAGGCTACCTCTCTCCAATCACAGGTTCAATGTTCCCAACTTTAATTTATGTTTCTCTTTTACTTTTAGATACTCTAATGCTTTTATTTGTTAATTACTTATGTTGCCAAATTGGCTTATGAGTCTTTCCATGTTAGATTTGAATATTCTATTTAATATAATTTGAGGTATTTCAGACTTATGATTGCTTTCTTTAATTTATTGATGCTTCTAATTAATCCAAGTTATTTTCATTCGAGTAGATTTTCTTCCCTTTTGGCTTTGGTTGAGTAATTGGTGACACTTGAGTTATCAAACTCAGCAGTTGATTGGAAATTGGGAATGCTGATTGATTTGGATCCCTCTAAAGCTAGTCTTTCCATAGGAGTTGACTAGGACTTGAGGAATCAAGTTAATTAGTCCACTTGACTTTCCTTTATTTAGTAAGGGTTAACTAAGTGGGAGCAATAACAATTCTCATCATACCTGATAAGGATAACTAGGATAGGATTTCTAATTCTCATACCTTGCCAAGAGCTTTTATTATTATTAATTTATTTTTCTCGTAATTTAAATTACTTGTTCCTTATTTCAAAAACCTAAAAATATACAATTTTCCATAACCAATAATAACCATACTACTCTGCAATTCCTTGAGAAGACGACCCGAGGTTTGAATACTTTGGTTATTTATTTTTATTGGGTTTGCTTAAGTGACAAACAAAACTTTTGTACGAAAGGATTCTCTGTTGGTTTAGAAACTATACTTACAATGCGATTATATTTGTGAATTTCTTTACCGATAGAAATCCGTTCGTCACTTACAACAACCGTTCCACCTACCACCCTCAAACCAAGGTTCTTATTCTCATGGGAATAACTACAATCAAAGGTGGCAGAATAACTATTATCAAGGATGGAACCAAGGGCCATCCAACCTACCCTCTCAACACCAACAAGGCTACCAATCTTCTCATCAATCGCCCGTTAACAACCATCCTTACCAAAACAACCAAGCTCACCACAATCCACCATTCCAACACCAAAACTAATCTCACTACCAAAAATACCAACCACCTCACTAAAGATAACAAGCTCCCACCAACCAACCCTCTTGTTCTTCAAGTCAAACCCCTATTAAAGACTCTCTTCATCCCTTCTTCCAAGAACAAAAGGAACTCCAGTCTATAGTGAAAAAATAAGAGGATAATCACTGAATCCTCTGTGACCATATGGCTTTCATAGCTGATTCTTTATCTAAAATGTCTTTACCCCCTTCTAACAACAACATAATTACCTCCCAACCATCTAGTTCCAATATTCCTTCCTTTCAACCTCTCCCTAACCCAAAGGACGGCCTCAATGTCGTCACCCTAAGGTCTGGTACCGTATTAGAGGAAGTTACTCCTAAGACCATGGAGGATGCTCACACAGAGAAAGTAGTTGTTGAGGTAGAAGACATGAGTGAGGAGGAAGTGCCATGGCAAGAAAAGAAAGATTTGAAGCCTAAAGAGCCCAAGAGGAAGATTGTGATGGATGAGTCCATTCCCATCCCCTTTTCTACTATGATCAAGAAGGCTAAGAAGGCTCTGGAGTTTGATCCTAACATGGTGCAAATCTTGAAAAAGGTGGAGGTAACAATTCCTCTTTTTGATGCCATTCAAAAAGTCCCTAAGTATGCTAAGTTTTTGAAAGGCTTGTGCACACACAAAGAAATGATAGGTGATCTTGAGACTTTTTCTTTGGATAGTTCTATATCTTCTTTGATGAATTCTATCCCGGAGAACTGTAGTAATCTAGGACCGTGTTTGGTTTCTTGCTAGATTGGTGGTGTTGCATTCTATGACTGTATATGTGATTTGGGTGCGTGCGTAAGCATTATGCCTCTCTCAGTGTTTGCATGATTGAAGCTGTCTCCATTGAAGAGGTCGGCCGCAAGGTTTATTTTGGCCGACAAGAGTGTTATTACCGTAGTTAGGATAGCGGAAGATGTGCTTGTGTGGATTTGGTATTCCCTGTTGATTTCTACATTCTTGTTATGTCTCCAACGGATAATGGGAAGCCCTCGTCCATTCTACCTGGTAGACCCTTTATCAAGACCTCAAAATTCAAGTTGGATGCCTTCACTGGAACTTATTCATTCGAGGTAGGTGACAAGACCATTAAGTTCAATTTGGATGAAGCGATGAGGCATCTACCAGAGGAGCACTCCATCTTTCAGTGTGATATTATCGACGAAGTGGTAGCAGAAGTACAAAAGGATACTAAAAAAAAAGTGAGCCTTGACAAGATTCAAAGTGTGGGAGAGCATGAGGAGATTGATGAGAATGCCTCACCATCCTCCCATGATTATGAAGACAAAAAACCACAACATGAGTTGAGTAATGAATTGAAGCATTTGCCACCTCATCTTAAATATGCTTTCTTTGAGGATAACAACAAGTTCCCAGTCATTATTGCGAATGAGCTCTCTACACAAGAGGAGAAGAAGCTCCTTGAGGTTTTAACAAATATCGGAGAGCCATTGGTTGGAGTTTGACAGACATTGTGGGATTAACCCACGGACTTGTATGCATCGCATCTTCCTTGAAGACAGAGCTCGGCCAGTGAGACAACCACAAAAAATTCTTAATCTGACGATTCTTGACATGGTGAAAAGAGAAGTTACTAGACTTCTAGATGCAGATATCATCTACTCAATCTCTGAAAATGAGTTTAAAATGTAAAACTATATGTAAATCTTGTATCTAAGTACTAATTAAACTCACACCTATCCTTATTTTTTGCGAAAGGTTTTGGAATAATTTTTATTTCATTTTGAAGCACTAAACATTCTTTACTTATTTAATTATATTATTTTTATATATTTTTTTCTTAAAAAAATTAATTAATTTCTAAAACAAGATATTTCAACTTTATTTTTCAAAATACGATTTTTTTTTGGTAATTAGGGCAAGTTCGCCGCACCTCCGGCGAACTCTATGTTGGGTTTCCAAAATAAAAGCATGTCTATTGGAGAGTGGGGCAGAGAACTACAATTTCATTGTTTATTTTCGTTCTCATTGTTGACATTTTTTCTGTACAATGTCAAGGAATCCATTGTTATTCATTGATTACGATGGTGAAATAGTGTATGATGAAGAAGGTTCTATCATTTTTAGATTGGGGCAATCGATAATTACCTATATGACACCAGAAGTCAACGGTCTAACAGCATTGGAGAATCTGATATTCCATTCCGTCGGGCAGCAAGAGGCAGAAAGGGTGAAAAAAATTTACTACAGATATCTGACTGAAGTAGATGGCAGTTTATTTTATAAAAAGTATATTACAATTGTCTTGTCGTTGTTGCTAATATATATTAGACCATGGTTGTGAGAAATATTTCTGTTGTTTTGAATTAGGTATCATTATATGACGATGAGGACGTATGGCTTATAATGTCGTAACACAACCGATGGGCAAATATTCATCTGTTGGAATTATTCGTGTTCCTCGTTGAGTTGGGCAGCCGAGAATCATCTACAGATACTGCCGATGATAATCCATTGAGTGGAGCTGTTAGACGAACTATCAGAAGAAAGATGGTGAATCTAAATATGCCACCTGAAGGTAGTCAAGAGGGGTCTAATGTTGAAGTTCGTAATGCTGACTTGATGGATGACAATGTTGAAAGTCATGAGGGTTCTGCTATCAGGGATCCGATGACGGAGACGATGCTGATGAAGAACCACCCGAAATTCCTGATGATGCTGACGAGGAAGAAGAGATGAACTACTACGGTGACACACAAGTTGCTCTGACACAGCCTGCCATTTCTCGATCATATGACCGGCCGGATCATTTCACCAGGTTAAATCTTGATGCAATGACTTTGGATTGGTCGTTTACCCAGGGAGGCCCCAAAGAGGATCCAAGCAACGAGTTCGAGGCTGGGCAACAATTTAAGAACAAGGAAGAAATCATGTTGGCAGTTAAGTGGTACAACATCAGGAGGGCTATAGAGTACAAAATAGTAGAGTGACCAGTTGAGGTATAATGCACAGTGTATCTAGTTCGGACCCAGTTATAATTGGAACATACTCATATCATATCGCCGAAAGCAACAAAAGTGGGAGGTTAGGAGATACACTGGTCCTCATACTTGCATACAAACATCGATGGAGCAAGATCATCGTAGGTTGGATTCGAAGGTGATTGCTCAACACATTTTCACGATGGTCAAAGTCGATCCAACAATCAGCATCAGAGTTCTACAAGGAGGTGTGGAGAATCACTTTGGTTACAAGGTGTCCTACAGAAAGTCTTGGCTTGCAAAATAGAGTGTCATTGCTAGAATATATGGTGATTGGGAGGAGTCATACAACGAACTTTCTCGTTGGTTATTCAGTATGCAGATGTACTTGCCCGGTAAGATATATTTCATTATGGTTATTCACTATTAAACAAATCAGCCATGTAACAATAAGCTAACTAAAAATATGTCTTTAGGTACTTGGGTGCAATTAGTGACATAGCCTTGGCTTGGTTCTGCCGACATAGTCATGTTTCATGGGGTTTTTCGGACGTTTCTACCGTGTGTTGAGGCTTTCAAGCATTGCAAGCCACTTATTTCCATTGATAGCACCCACTTATATGGTAAATACAGTGGAACCTTGCTGATGGCCATAGCTCAAGACGGCAACACAAACATTTTTCCTATTTCATTTGCCGTTGTTGAGGGTGAGACAAAAGAGGCATGATCGTTCTTTCTTTCGTATCTGCTTCAACCTCAACTATCGCCAGTGGAACTAGACCAATCAGCTGAGGGTCAGCATACGGCGTCCACTCAACCTGTTCACAAAACGCAAATTAATGACGGCATTCAAATTTCAAATGCAATAGGTATTTAATTAAAATAAATTTGTAATACTTAAATATTTATCACTTACATTCAGCATCCCAATCCCATTCAGGGTACACCTGTAATGCCTAAGCCTACCCTCGCCTCTATAATTGTCCGGCCGGTACTAAACCCATCTACAATGCCAACCACAATTCCACATTATCACTCAATTTCATTAACTAATTAATAATTTAACGAAGGATTTTTACAAGTTTTTATAATACCTCTCGACCAGCGAAAACCGACGAATATCAAAGCCATCGGGCCATAGCAGCGGAATATGGTGATAGGCCCAGGACAGCAGCAAGCTGACGCACCCATTCAAATTACACTGATCATGCTCCGTGACACGGCAGATCTAGCGGTACAGCCATGCCAGCACAGCCGAGCCCCACGATAACCCGCCACACGTCTCAAGGTCCTCTAGTAGGGGGAGCTACCTGATGTGCACCCGAGAGTCAGATGCAATTGGGAATAGGATACCCCCAATCAACTGCATGATGTGCCCTTTCGTGTACCTCAATAGGCGCTCCTCTGTGGCGTCTTGTTCCGACTCTCCGCATACCGTGTTGTGGAACCAAATGAACTTCACAGTCTACTTGGTCTGTGACTCTCTGTCATCTGGGCCGGAAACAACACACAGAAGCTGCTGACATAACTCCTCAATGGTCCGTCCCTGATGGTGTTGCTCCCAACCACATATGCATCCACTCACAAGATCATCGTCGATCCTAAGTCTCAGCTGATAGGCCACGCCGTGCAGGGTGATAGTCATCTTCCCGCATAGTAGATGAAATGTGTGGGACTCAGGCCTCCACCTCTCTATCAATGCCAAGGCAAGTGGCCAGTCGTTCTCAAACTCAACCATATAGGTCACATACTCAAATCCGACTCGTCTGAGATATGACTTAATCTGCTCCAGCGGCCGTGTCATCAAATTCCGCCTGGTGCGCAAGATCCGAGGTGCCTACCAAATGGAAAACAAAAAATAAAAAAAAAAGAGATGGTGAACACATAAAAAAAAAAGTTCACTGTTTATTAATTACAATAAAATAAATAACAATGAAAAAATTGTACCACTCGATCAAGCCTACCAGCAATGTGCTCAGCCTGATCCCATATGTACATCGTATCCTCGTAGCCTAATAACTGCTGCTTCATCTAACCACACTCTAGTAAAATAAAATCACATATACTGAACTCAGTTCCTTTTACATTAACTAAATTCTTAAAAAATATATTTAAATCTATAATTATCTACCTTAGGTCTTAATCAGTTTATAAACTTACTAATTTAAATTTAACCTAACTACATGACGCCGTCAATTATCACCCTAAACAACCCTAATTAATAACTAACTGAATGCTAAATTTTACTAATCATGTTTCCTTTTAATATAACTTAGCCTAATTAATTATTCCACTAATTACCTTGTAATTCACAACTTAAACTAATTATTCTAACTAAACTAACTAAGAATTGACTAACAACTTATACTAATTAACATGTTATAAACAGTAAACAGCACCTGTACTTAAAAATAATAACATAAAAATTTAACTAACATGAAAATAGTTAACAGTAAACAGTAACTCTAACTAACATGTAAACAGTAAATCTGTAACTCTAACTAACATGTAGCCTCTAACTAGTAACTTAACCTAATATGTAAACAGTAACTCTAACTAACCTAAAAAAAATAACTCTAACTAACTAACATATTATTTACTAACCTAAAACTGAGAATGTCGTTAATAACAAACTTTACGGACGTCAAAAGAAAGAAAAGAGGAACAAAGTAAATTTGGAGGAGAGATCAGGAAAGAAAGGGACAAATGAAAATGGCCCTACCAACTTTATATAGTCTGCCGAACTCATCATAAAGTTTGTCGGGGGTGCAGTGAACTCTATATAAATTATAGAGTTCGTGCGCACTGAGGGGTGCGGCGAACTTGCCCTAATTACAAAAAAAAAATCGTATTTTAAAAAATAAAATTAAAATATCTTACTTTAAAAATTAATTAATTTTTTTATTTTATATTAAAAAAAATCCATGAATTTTTCTTACGAGCGCATTTTAATCCTACGCTTTTGGTTTTGGTGTGGTCAACACCTTTCTTTTTATGTCACCAGTTGAAAGCAAGTGACAAACAACAGTACGGATTTTAAATTAGAAAAAAAAAAATCAAAAATTGGAAAAAGGAAAAACGTCCTTCTCTATTTGCTGCTGATTATCAAACTCATTGAATTGATTTATGCTTTACCTTTAATCTATCCCAGTTTGTAAAGATTATAAAAAAAAAAAAAAAAAAACCAACTATATAGTCACCTAGCCATCAATCAATCAATTTAATAAACTGCACGATGTGGCATCATCCATAACATAGTGGACCAAAAGCTAACACTTACACACACCATGGTTTTTTTTCAACGTTGGTATTATCAATATCTTTATTAGCAAAAGTCACTACTTCCATGTGTGTAGGTCTGTTATACCCACCAAAGACATCTAGAAAGACATTTGTTGGAAGATAAATTAATAAAAAGGGAGATAGAAACTACTTAGAAATAATTAAGGAGGGTGACAAGCTAAGAGAGTTGTTACTTACCCAACGTTGGTTTAATCTTGGCTTTCAAAGAAATCATGATGTGCACCTTCTATATGAGTTGCTACAATCACCAGAATCAATGAAAGCCATTTCTCAACCATACTCTATTTTGTGTGCTAAGCATTCTCGCTACCTTAATTAATTATTTAAGCTACATATCTTTTATCTTTATGATGATTAGACAAACGAGAATTTAGTTGTGAGCATTCAATTGGCTAGCTAATCATCATTATCAGCCCAAAATTAAGAATATGTCTAATTTGATTAACAAAAGTATTTAATAACAAAAAAATATTAGTAAAAAATGGTCAAAACTTATTACTTTTAGTTTTATTTAATATCTAAATGTATTTATTTTTAGTTTTAGAAAATTATTTTAAAGAACTTGCTATAGCAAGTAGTGCTTTTAGAACATTAATTGAAAATATTTTCTAACCCAAACTAATTTTTTTGAACATTTATTAGCAAAATTCTTATTTTCAAACTGAGAGAATAATAAATTAATCAAAACAAAATTCATTTGAAATGGCGGAGCATAACTAAGTTCAGACAAAGGCAAAGGTTTGGTACTGTACATTTATGAATAATTCAATCATTGAGCTTTCAATTAATAGTCCCAAAATAATTGAGAATTTTTTTCATAAATTTTATGGTGACTATTATTATAATAGATAGAAAGAAAATGTTAATTTTATTTTTTTTTATATTTTTACTTTAAATATAATTTTTTGGTTTAATTACTCTATCAATAAAACTATAGGAATCGACGGAGGAATTAAATTTAAATTTTTTGCATTATTACGTGTTTTCGTAAATTTGAGGGGGAAAAAAAGTGACATTAACAATGTAATATTTGTTCCCTAAACATAATGATTATAAAATTTTGACAATATATAAAAATATAATTAAAATTAAAGTTATCTTTTATATTATTTATGAACATTTTTATCTTTTTATTTTTAAATTAAAGATATTATTAAATAATAAATATTTTAATTTCAATTTTAGTTATACTTTTTAAATGCACTAAAATTCTATACGTACTATCATCGTAACAATAATATGTCAGCATTCACCGTATATTTCATTAGTAACAGTTCATGAATGTTGCATGCATGGGAAAATTTATACACACTTATTTGTCAATTGTCATATTCAATACATCCTTTTTACTATGTAATTATTACAAACCCTTCCATCAATAGACCTATATATCATCAAACAATAATTATAGGAACCAAGATGATTTTAGCCAAAAACTAGCCAAATCTTTTAGAGTGAATTCAAAATTTTTACATAGATGATGTTTATGCTAGGTATTAAAATGTTTTTTTTTTTTTTGTAAATTAGATGGTTCTAAATATGTTTTCTGATTTATCATGTTTTAGGTATTTGGAGAGGGAAAGAAGAGTGAAGAGACGGAAGCTAATTAAATCAATTTTCGTGATTCACGTTGCAATGATACTGAACGTATATCCTCCTAATTTGAATATGGTGAAACATTTAATAACCAATATTTTAAATCATAAATAAATAAAAATAATTACTTTATTTATAATTAATTAACTTGTTCTATTTTTGGCTGATTTAGAGTTGGTTCCATGTACTTTTTCATCATCAAAAGCTCAAAAATTGAGATGATCCACTATTAATGATTTAGCTTGCTGCTTGAGTTCTTGCCAATAACTTTGCAGAAATTACGTCGAAATAGAAACTGATTTATTGTTTGAGTAAAAAATATACTCATTTCCATAGTAGCTAGAATCTCGATTTAACTCTTAAAATCTTCCGATATTACGATTTTAAATAAGTTTTTCGATTTTACAAAATTTTTACTAAGTCTGACGATTTTACGATTTAAATCTGGTTAAGATTTTACGTTTTACATTTTTTATTTATTTTTTCGATTTCACGTAAAATCTCGATTTTCTCTACCTTGCTCATTTCGTTTCTTTGTTATGTCATTTTATTTAAATAATGTATAATTTAAAGATAATATAATTAATGAATATTTAATTATT
>NC_029786.2:91480749-91490464 GCF_000816755.2 Arachis ipaensis
ATATCTCGTATATTTATATATATTATTTCACATGTCCTTCTAACAAAATAATAAATCACAATAACGATAATCAAACTTAACATATATGTATAATAATCAAACACGTTATGTCAAAATAAACAAATATTTTTAAGCAGCATAATTAAACTATTTCATGAATGTTAGTATATATTTATATACGATGGCTAATTGATCATTGATATTTTGTATCAATATATATTGAAAGAAATGAAAAGTGATTAATCATTAACATTAATTTGGTGTTCATATATATAATAACTGGTATCACCAATAATATTACTCAATTGATTTATAATAACAGGTGATAACTAATTATATTCTATTTATCTAATTTAACAAATAGTAATTCAAAATTTATTATTAATCAAAAAGATTTTATTTTCTAATATTTCCCTTCAAAATGAAAGGTAGATGTTTCTAACTCCCATCTTCGATAATAACTCATAAAATTTTATTTTTGGTAAGGACTTTGTTAATATGTCTGCTAATTGAAATTGTGTTCTTACATGAACAAGTTTTATTGTCCTTTCTTGTATCTTTTGTCTAGCAAATTGGTAATCTATCTCTATGTATTTTGTGTGCTCATGAAAAGTGGGATTAGATGCAATATAAATCGCTACCTGATTGTTACAGTACACTGCTAAAGGCCCTATATTTATGTGAAAGTCTTTGAGAAGTCCTCTCATCCAAGTTGCTTCACTAGCTATAACTGCTAATGCTCTATATTCTGATTCTGCTGACGATCTCAAAACTGTACTTTGCTTGACAGACTTTCAAAACACTAAAGAGTCTCCAAAAAAACACACAATAATCTGTAATTGACCTCCTAGTATCCACACATGAAACCCAATTAGCATCAGCATAAGCTCTTAACAACAAAGGGGATCATGCTGCAAAGTACAAACCCTGTCCTGGTGTGTCTTTGAGGTAATGTAAGAGATGCTGTGCTGCTTGAAGATGAGGTACTCGAGGCTTAGACACAAATTGGCTAAGTTTATTTACAACATATGTGATGTCTGGTCGAGACAATGTTAGATACAAAAGCCTTCCAATCAACCTTCGATATTGAGTAATATCTAGCAATAACTCGCTTTCTTCACTATTGAGTTTCACAGCAGGGTCCATGAAAACTTTTACTGGTTTGGAGGCCAAGGTGCCAGTGTCTTTAAGGAGGGAAAGTGTGTATTTTTGTTGGGAGAAAAAGATACCTTCCTCCAAGATACTTGTATTGGGACCAACAAGTATAATGTCATCAACTTATACTAATAGAACAACAAAACCAGTTCCGGAACCCTTTGTGAAAAGGGAATGATCATATTGCGACTGTGTGAAGCCTGCAGAAATAAGTGCTGTAGAAAAAGTGGTGAACCACTGTCGGGAGGTTTGCCTTAATCCATATATTGACTTGTTCAACCTGCAAACAAGGGATTCCACGGCCCCTTCTTGGCCTACCCCATTTTCTTCATCAAGATTCCCATTCAAAAATGTATTATTGATATCCAATTGGAATAGGTGCTAATGGTTCATGGTAGCAAGAGCTAAGAGTACTCGGATAGAGGGAACTTTGGCAACAGGAGAAAAGGTCTCAATGAAATCCTGGCCAGCTTGTTGGGTGTAACCCTTTGCAACTAGTCGTGCCTTATACTTATCTACTAAGCCATCAGCTAGATACTTGACTTTATAAACCCGTCGACACCCAATTTTGTGTTTGTTTGGCGGAAGGGGTACCAAACTCCATGTTTTATTAGCCTCTATAGCATCCAACTCAGCTGTTATAGCGTCTCGCCATTCAGGAATAGGTATTGCTTGCTGGTAGAACTTAGGCTCAAAATAGAATTCACATTCATATGTAACTTCTGTAATTGGCAGTCAATTTTTGATAACTCAAAGATGCAACTATTGGATATTGAGTAATGGATGAAGTGACATGATTGTAATGGTATTGTTGCAGGTAAGAAGGTGCTTTATGTGGCCTAGTTGATCTTCTAGGTACAAAGGGTAGACTAGGTTCATGTTGAGCTAATGGAGAATGCTTTACATGTATCGGTTGAACCTGATGGATATCAACAATTGGTGGAGGAGTGTATGGTGCGATGTTGCTGTCTGACAGAGGCTTTGTCAAAACAAGGTCAGGGAAGGGGTCAATTGAAGCAAAATTCTGTTCATCAGAAGAAAAGTGAAATATAATTTCATGAAAGACCACATTTCTAGAGACAAAGATAGACTTCTTTTGTAGGTCATAAACCTTATAGCCTTTGTAGTTAGGAGGATAACCCAAAAACACACCGGCAGTCGCTCTAGGACTAAACTTGTGTCTGCTAGATTGAAGTGTAGATGCAAAGCAAAGACAACCAAATATTCTTAGCCTTGTGTAGTCTGGTGGTGTAGAATAAAGCCTTTCAAATGGAGATTTAAACTCCAAATTTTTGGCAGGCGTTCGATTGATGAGATAGGTTGTAGTAGATACACATTCTGTCCAAAAGGAAAGAGGGACACGAAACTGGAAATGTAAGGCCCTCGCCATATTCAGCAAGTCGATGTTTTCTTTCAACAATAGAATTCTGCTGTGGAGTCTCAACACAGAAAAATTGATAAAGAGTACCTTTGAAAAGCAGAAAATCAGTTAATGCAAGTTCTCTACTATTATCAGATCTCAAACATTTAACTGTGGTGGAGAATTGTGTTTCAACCATCTTAAAAAATTGTTGCAACTTTGTTGTGGCCTCAGACTTAGAACAGAGGAAAGAGAGCCATGTGAACCTACTATAATCATCCCCAATGGTTATGAAATATCTAAATCCTGCACAATAAATTGTCTGAAAAGGACCCCACACATCACAATGCACTATATCAAATGGTTTTGTTGCAAAATAATTGTTAGAAATAAAGGCAATTTACTTTGCTTAGCCAAAGGACAAATGGAGCAGTTATGTAGTTGCATCAAAGGAGAAGATTTACATGGAATTTTTTATTTATTTAGTATAACACCAAGTACATGGGTGACAAATGACCTAAACGGGAATGCCATATGTAAGGTGATACTAGACTACAATGATTGTCAGAAAAAAAAATTTGTGTTGTCATTAGAGGTAACCTGCTGAGTAGGATGGAAGACATAAAGTCCTTTCTCCAACTCAACCCTCCCAATCATCTTCAGACATCTTGTCCTGGATTAAAGCATAATGAGATGAGAATGTAACATCAAAATTTGAAGGTGTAACTAAAGCACTAACCGGTAGTAAGTTGAGTGCAAAGCCAGGAACATAAAACACTTTATGAATGACTAATTGAGGTGTCACTCTTATAGAACCTATGCCAATAATGGGTATGTGAGAATTATCTAGTAATGTGACAAAGGAATTTGACACGGGTTTGTAATCATGAAACATGAACAAATGAATGCAAATGTGATTAGATGCTCCAAAGTCCAATATCCAACAACCATTAGGCAATTGTAAACCCGTTAGTGCAGAGAGAGTGATACCTATAGTGCCAGAAACACGTGTATCAGTTTGCACAGGGGCAGGAGCATTGGCTTGGGCAACCTGAGAGGATAAAAGACTCAATAGATATTGGTACTGTGTCTGCGTCATTGCTGGATCAGAAATTATTGGTGATAGAGGAGGTGCATTTGTATTGGTCGAAGCAAGATTTACAACACCTTTAACAGGACCTTTGTTTTTGAATTTTCCATATCTTGGAGAAAAGCCGTGAATACGAAAGCAACGATCAACCGTGTGTCCAAGAACCCCCTAATGAGAGCACAAAGGTCTATCACGATCTTTCTTGGTTGATTTTGGCTTAAATTCAGCCTTAGCAGCAAAAGCAAGAGGATCAGAGGCAAGGGGTTTGACACAAAGCTCCTTCTGTTTTTCTTCTTGGAGGATTAATGAAAGAACCCGATTAATAAGAGGGAGAGGTTCCATGAGCAACAATTGACCTCGAATTGCAGAGAAGTGTTCATTGAGTCTCATTAAGAACAACATTGTATATTCACTATCATGAAAATCTTGCAAAGGTCGAAGGCCACCACAACCGCATTGAACAATAGGATGATATGCACTCAATTCATCCCAAATAGACTTCAATTTGGTAAAGTAAACACTCACCGAGTCAGAGCCTTGAGATAGCGCCATAAGATCGCGTCGAAGTTGGAAAATTCATGGACCATTATGCTGTTAAAAGCGCTCACGAAGGTCTTGCCAAACCTCCGAAGCTACTCGCGACCTCATAACATTACCAACAATATCCTTGGAAAGTGAATTAAAAATCCAAGAGAGTACCACATTGTTGCTACATGTCCAGAGAGTAACTTGCTGAGGATTATCAGCACTCGGACGAGGCAATGAACCATCAACAAAGCCAAGTTTGTTCTTGACGGAAAGAGCGAGCTCCATGGAACAGCTCCAAGAATCATAGTTATCACCGGTTAGAGGTTGTGAGACAAGAACGAGTCCAGAACCATCAACTTGATGGAGAAAATATAGATTTGTGAGATCGTCCATGATGATAAAGGAATCACGCAAGAATCGTAGAAGAGAAGCACAAGAGCAAAAAAGGTTTCCTTGGAAATAGAAATTTTTTTGGAAAGTAAGAGCAAAGAAAGAAAGAGAAGTAGCAGAAGTGACTATTCATCTGATACCATATTGAAAGAAATGAAAAGTGATTAGTCATTAACATTAATTTGGTGTTTATATATACAATAACCAATATCACCAGTAACATTACTCAATTGACTTACAATAGCAAATCATAACTAACTATATTCTATCTATCTAATTTAACAAACAATAACCCAAAATTTATCATTAATCAAAAAAACTTTTTTCTCTAATAATTTAGTATTATTAAAATAAATAAATATATGTAATAATATTCAATATTAATAAATTGAATGGTGCTAAAGAATCAATAATATAGTGCCAATATCATCAGTTAATATATATTATAGCAAATTGTCAAATAAGTCTAAAATAAAATAAAAAAAAACCCTCAAAAGAAAAAAAAAAAAGCAATTTCTCCTTAATCCCACATTCTTCACATACATTTCTAACCATCTTCCTAGAAGTGACAATGAGGCGATGGAACAGTATCATGTCACGATATTAAACTAATAAAAAGAGTCAACATGAATAATTATTTTTCAAGTAATTTTTTTCCTTCTTTTATTTGCCTTATATTTTTTTATTTTTGAAATTCATTAACAATCGAACTCTAGAATTTTTGAACATAAAACTCTAGTATTATGTTATGATACCGCTCATCCTAAAAAGTTAAACTAATAAGAGAAAGCAACATGAATGATTATATATATCTT
Organism: Arachis ipaensis; assembly: GCF_000816755.2. Lineage (NCBI taxonomy): Eukaryota > Viridiplantae > Streptophyta > Magnoliopsida > Fabales > Fabaceae > Arachis > Arachis ipaensis. The sequence continues at coordinate 91,486,088 of NC_029786.2, forward strand.
TAACAGGAGCGAATTTTTGTCCTACCTGACCCCATCCCACCCTACAATAATATAATACCTCACATTGAATTTGTCCTACTCCAAGCCACGGATAAAAAGTATTATCCAAATCCGATCCCGTTCTGCACCATCCAAGATCCCACCCACACTGGATGAGTAATTACCGGCATCGAGCGAGTAGGGATAGAGTGGATACATGCAGATTTGGGTAATGTTACCATTTCTACACCTTCTCCTGCATTCCCAAAAAAAAAAAAACCTCTTTTGATGCTTCACTTTCACTCTCATAGCCGTTGCTTCTCCTCTTTAATGCTGTGGTCGCTTTTTCTTTTTTTGGTGATGCCTCTGCTGCATCTTTTCGTGATTTTGTTGTACTACTTTATTTCGTGGTTTAACAATATACCTTAGAATTGTTGTGTGAAGGATCCATAGAGGTTAATAAACTGTTGTGAGAAATGTTGTTCTTGGTTTGGCCACTACCACACCTCAATAATTGGATTGTTTGGCCTCGCTATTTTTACTTTCTATTGGTACTATTATATCTTTTAAAATACATAGAAACATTTTCTATTATGAAAATAAGGATTATAGTTTTATAGAAGAGAGAAGAGAGTAGAGAAAATAAGAGATGATTTTATTAATAATTAGGATATGAAAAAGTATAGAAAAACAATATACACAGTGAACAATAGTTTAAAAAAGGAAAAATCAGATTCTTAATTAATTAAATAATTATTATTAAATTTTAAAATTTAAAAACATTAGGATTAGCACCTAAACCACTACGTACAGTTACATATTCACATATTATACTTTTTGCACCCCACCACCCCCTCAACGGCGTCGGTCTCTTCCAACTCGGAAAGTGACGCCGTTTGCACCCTCACCGGCGTCGACCTCTTCCACCTCCGCCGACTATATTTCTCACCAGATGGCGCCATATCGCGATGGAAAATCACGGTGTCGCGGTAGTACCAACATTTTCTCAAGAAGACCACGCCGCACATGCTCTGCAGTTGGATTAGTTCCTTGATCATCGCTTGTATCTACGTTTTGTGCATATACGTGATCCAAGGCTTCTACATCATCTCCTTTGGCCTCGGAATCTACATGCTCAACCTCCTTATCAGCTTCCTTTCTCCTAAGGCTGATCCTGAAATTCAGGAACTCTACGACGATGCCACTCTCCCCACCAGGGGCTCCAATGAGTTTCGTCCCTTCGTTCGCCGCCTCCTTGAGTTCAAGTTCTGGTATTTAATCATGGCTATTCAGGATGGTCATTTTAGTAGGTATGCGGATGATTATTTGAATTCTTATGTAGATGGTTATTTGATTGGATTGGGTTTAGTTATATACAATTAAAATATGCTAGATGTTCAATTCACTAGGTATGCGGATGATTATTTTTATCTTTAAGTGGATGGTTATTTTCAATAGGGGTGAGTGACGCCGGTAACGGTGCGTAGCAAGCCAATTAGCGACGGCGAGGAGGAGTCTGGTAGCGCCGTTCGTTTTCGATATGGAGGAGAGCAATGCCGATGAGGATCCTTGTTGGCGAACCAGCGGCGGTGAGGAGGATCCCAGTGGTGATGACGAGGGCTGGTTGAAGACCAAGCAACGGCGGCGACAGCAAAGGGTTTAGAAAAAAGGCTGGTGTTTTGGTAAAGTAGGGTATAATAAATGGTTAAAATTTTTAAATTATTGAATGAGATTTTCGGTTGAATAATTTGGGTGGAGTATTTTTTTTTAACTTCATTGGACCAAATTCCTAACTTATTGTTCACGTTATTCAGTTGTTTACCTAACAGAACCGTTGTGATATTTAAAAATCACAAAAAGAACTATTTATAACTAAAAATTCAACTCCTAATTAACTCATCTATGTTATGTTTATAACTGATTTTATCTAATTAAATCTTAAAATACGATTATAATTTATGGCATTAATAACAAATACATTTATAACATTTTAAAATAAAAATATTTTTATGAAATTCGCATGGAAGGTGTGACGTGTTATTTGTGTTTCTTCAAACAATCTATTTTTGGATGTATGTCTAATATTCAATTTTCATATATATTCATCCCCCTCTTCTCCCCTTCTTATTGTGATTCTAATATGCTAAATAGGAGAAAATGATAAGAATAAGGTAAAAGATCTTATATAGAGGTTGAGCAAGCTAAGAAACTTGCTTAAGTGACAAAAAATCCCAATTTAGAACACCACATACCATTCTGGTAATATTTCACCTACTATTTTCATATGAAAACATGCTATATAGCCCTCTTTAATTCATTGTGTAAGTAAAAGTAGAAATATAAAAATAAAAATAAAAATAAACTAATGCAATAAGTTTATTAATCTACTTAAGCAAGTGTCGGAAATTTAAATCCCGACTTATACATGCAACAACCTATTGGCTAATGATAAACCTTTAAATAGAGTTCTGATTTGCGACAAATTAGTCATTCACTTGCCAAATTGGAGGATACTGTAAAAAACCAAATAACGTGCAAATTGTTTCTAGCCGCAGGTGAAAGGCTGTTTCAACAAGAAAATGATGAATAACTAGGCTTTAAAACTTTCCTTCTAATTAAACTTCATTTGATTATGAAGTTATCACTAATTAGTGGGAGTTAGAGCGAGAGAGGTTTAATAGTCATAGAACACAACCAACCAAATTATAGCAACATATATATATGACCAATTAATTATTAATTACTAATTAAGGAAATCAAAGCTTTTAATTTGTTAATTAATAGCTTGAACTCCAAAATACATGGGATTCAATTCCCACTATCCTCACAGCTCACAACTTTATGTGACATGCAAGATATAATGAGATAGCATGGTTACATCTTAGTCCTTTTCATAACATCATCGATCTAAGTCTTAATTTCCAAGGATGCATCCATCACTTACCTAACCAAGCTAAAACGACGTTGTAGCAATGGCTTGTTTTCATTTCATTCATTCCTATATAAGTTTGCATTGGAATGTCATTTATGAATGCAACACTACAAAGAACAGTGTTTGTATTACTACAACAAATTAGAAAACAAAATCAAAAGAAGAAACTGAGTGAAATGGGTTCTTCTTCTTGGATTAAAGTGTTGCTTTTTGTAGCTTTGATTCTCCCAGCTTTGGTTGAATGCAAAGTGAGGCACTACACATTCCACGTAAGTGAAGATAACAAATTCATGTTGTAGAATTATCTGCGAATTTTTTATCTATAAAATTTTTTAGCAGTGAATTTTATTTTAAATTTATTATTTATAGAAAATATGTAAAATTTTTGTGACAAATTTTAAAATTTGCAACAAATTTGGCAGATAATTTTCGCACCATAAAATGAGAACTATTATTTGCAATTGCATTTTTACTACGAAAACATTCACAAGTAAAATATCCACAGCAAAATCCATACGTACGTGTATTATTACATATTTTTTGGCTTACTTCAATTCGTGTTATTTGTATTTACCATTATTTCATTAAGATAACATGCATGCTTTCATTATTTATATATGTTATGAGACTCGTTTTATATGAGTCCGACATTTTATCTCTACTTATAGAATGTCAATCAATTCAATATGCAAGACAAAATAAAATCATAAAATATTTCTCTTTAAGAAGCTTATACAAATGAGCTATATATATACAAATAATGCATGGAATTTGTTAAATTTTTTTGACATCTTTTCATGGGAGTTATTTTCAACCACAAATAAACGAAACTAATTTTATATCTATGAAAAATAGTTTTTATATAATAAAGATACCTAAACATTAATTTTAAATTTTTATGAATAAAAATAATAATTTTTTATGAATATAAAATTAATTTTATTTATTCATGATAAATTTATTAATATTTTAAATTTTTATAAATAAAAATAGTAGTTTATTTAAATATGTTTTTTAAATATTTAGCTTGTGTAAAAATTTGGCCTATTACACACCTAAATTTAATCATTAGCGGAACTGAAGGAGAGGTTACTTTAAAGCATACCATAATGAGTACTTTTAGAACTCTAGTTCAATGAAGGTACACACCTAAAGATGGTTAATAAGTCACTTCTTTCCAACAACATGCAATATAATATAATAATAATGTTCCATAAAAATCTTAAGAGTCAAAATGAACTAATTTTGGTAACGCTTTGGATGCAGGTGGAGACTAAGAATTACACTAGACTATGTTCAAGCAAATCAATTGTCACGGTTAATGGGAAGTTCCCTGGCCCCACTCTTTACGCTAGGGAGGGTGATAATGTGCTGGTCAAAGTGGTCAACAAAGTCAACCACAATGTTACAATCCATTGGTTAGTGTCATACTATAATTTCATTTCATGTGATCTGTTAGGGGTTTT
>NC_029786.2:91490526-91515792 GCF_000816755.2 Arachis ipaensis
AAAAATATTAAAGATAAAAAGTATATTTTATCTAAATTTTTTTTTGTCATGGTATGATTTTGAGTTCATATTTTGCCAAACACTGAGAGTCATACTTTCTTTAGCAAAATTAATTGGGTTTCTAGTAATAGAACCCAAAAACTGTCTAAAGACCAATACAAAAATATTTAGTCCAATTTAACCAATTTAGTGGTCAAATAATTAGTTTATTTGTTTGTTTAAATAAATGTCTTTATCATATTGAAAAATATTGAAGAAATCTAAACAAAAAATATTGGATCCAATTTAATTTCAAAATAATAATAAACTAATAAACCTCAAAAAATAACAAGAGACCAATACAATAGAATATGGTGACAAGTCTTGATATTTGATCCAATAATGTAATTCCATTTTAAAAAAAAAATGCAAGAATTGTAGAGAAAAAAATTGAAAAATTTCTGCATAAATATTGAAATAGAGAAAAAAAATATTGTATGTATAATTTTATCTTTAAAAATTTTCCTTGTTTTTGTAAATATAACCTTTTTTATTATTTCTGAATTTTCATCCTTACATAATTACCAAACAAATATTTATAATGGAATGCTAATTTTAGAGTTGACTACAACAATTTTGGGCAGGCATGGGATTAGACAGTTGAGAACTGGTTGGGCTGATGGGCCTGCATATGTGACACAGTGCCCAATTCAACCAGGAAACAGCTTTGTTTACAACTTCACCATAACAGGACAAAGAGGAACACTTCTTTGGCATGCACATGTTAATTGGCTAAGGTCCACTCTTCATGGAGCCTTGGTTATCTTGCCCAAGAGGGGTGTCCATTATCCTTTCCCTAAGCCTGATGATGAATTGGTTCTTGTATTAGGTGCACCACAATAACACTAACACCCTTCAAATTCATTATATATTTATTTTCTTCCTCTATTCACAAAATGTTATTATTTAATTCATTTTTACTATGGTGACAAAAAAAAATTGTAGGAGAATGGTGGAAATCAGATACCGAAGCTGTTATCAATGAAGCTCTTAAATCAGGTTTGGCACCAAATGTCTCAGATGCTCATACCATTAATGGCCTTCCAGGGACAGTTACCAATTGTTCTAAACAAGGTAATTTTTGTTTACAAATTCTTAAATTATGAGATAAAATAATCGCTTAGAAAAACAGTATTGCTAGGGTGACAAAAAAACAATCAGAAATTATCTTAGAGAAAGTACGAGGAACCAATGGAATATTTGTACAATGTGTATAATAGAGATTTAGGAAGTATTAGAGATATAACTATTAGTGGTACCTTTTTCCATCAGCTGAAGTTTTTGGGATGAGTGGTATCATGATATGGTATTAGAGTGTTAGATCCGAAAGGTCGAGTTCGATCTTTGGTAAACCTCAAAATCAGTTTAAACTTTTGGGAAGATGTTTATTATCCCCTAGTACTCGAATAATTATTCTAGATAACTCTTTATCTAAATATTGTTTTTAGCTGATTTTTTTTTTGTTACTAAACATTCTGGTAAAATAAAAGATAATAAACTCTACGTTTGTCATTTGATGTAAACACATGCAGAAGTATACAACCTACCTGTGGAAAGTGGCAAGACCTACCTTCTGAGAATCATCAACGCTGCACTCAATGAGGAACTCTTCTTCAAAATCGCAGGCCACAAGCTCACCGTGGTTGAAGTTGATGCAACATATGTCAAGCCCTTCAAAATTGACACCATTCTCATAGCTCCAGGTCAAACCACCAATGTCCTTCTAGAAGCTGACCAAAAATCTGGCAAATATTTAGTTGCAGTCTCTCCATTCATGGAGGCACCCATTGCAGTTGACAACTTAACCGCCACGGCAACACTTCATTACACTGGAATTCTCCAAAATACCCCTACAGTACTCACAACTCCTCCCCCCCAAAACGCGACAAAAATAGCCAATAACTTTCTTGATTCTCTTAAAGCTCTTAACTCGAACAGATACCCTGTCAATGTACCGCACACAATTGACCACTCGCTTTTCTTTACCGTTGGTTTAGGAATTAATCCATGCCCGACCTGTAAAGCCGGGAATGGAAGCAGGGCAGTTGCGTCCATTAATAATGTGACGTTTAGTATGCCAACCACGGCGTTGCTTCAAGCGCATTACTTCAATATTAAGGGTGTTTTTACGACGGATTTCCCCGGAAATCCGCCGAATGTATTTAACTTTACCGGTGCAGGACCAAAGAATTTGCAGACCACAGTTGGTACCAAGCTATACAAGCTGAAGTACAATGATACGGTGCAGCTTGTGCTGCAAGATACCGGGATCATTGCACCTGAGAGCCACCCGGTTCATCTTCATGGATTCAATTTCTATATTATTGGTCGGGGAGTTGGGAATTATAATAATAAAACGGATCCAAAGAGCTTCAACCTTGTTGATCCGGTTGAAAGGAACACTGTTGGAGTACCAACTGGAGGCTGGGTTGCTATTAGATTCAGAGCTGATAATCCAGGTAAAAAAAATTATTAATTTCATCATTTACAATGCTAATTTTTCAAATAAGTTGGTCTCTTTCGATATCTTTATAATTCTGTTTGAGTATGCTTATAAAAGGAATAAATCAGAGTGAGTTTGACGTAAAATTCTAATTGAAATTATAAAAAAAAGTTATTTTGACGCTAATTTAATATGTATTTTATATTATAAATATATATTTTAAAGTTCAATGATTTAATAGCTAATTTCTTTTATACGTCTAATATGATTATGAAATTATATATAAAATTACATATAGCTAATTGAAAATAGCTGGTTAATACCAACTTAAGTGGTTAGAAGTTTCCCAATTAATGCTAAAATTTTCTCCATCTTTACTTCTAATAAACTCATTCAAAGAATCAGCCTAGGTAGTATAATTTTAAAAGGAATTTTTCTTACAAATTTTAATACAAAATTTATTAAAGAATTTGACATTATCTTTCCTAAGGTAAGGTGCACCAAAATGATCCTATAGTAGTAAAAACCTTTTTTGGGTTGTAGGATGAATAATGTTGACTGTGTTGATAATAATGTTTGTATTTTACAGGGGTTTGGTTCATGCATTGCCACCTGGAGGTGCACACAACATGGGGACTAAAGATGGCATTTTTGGTGGAAAATGGGAAAGGTCCTAAACAATCAGTGATACCACCACCAAAAGATCTTCCAAAATGTTAGTCACACAATATATCCATCAAATCAAATCAAATAATTATATGCATAAGAGGGGGGAAGGACTTCCAATTCAAATTGAAGTGTTGGAAGGATACAGAGAAGCCAGGCAAAAAAAAAAAGAGAATGATTGGAAAGAAGGGGCTATTTAATAAGTGAGGCGGTTCAATTTGTTTCTTTTCTTTTCCCTTATAAAGTAAAATAGGAGAATTTGTCCAACATGTTCAATAATATGGACCGGTTATTTTTAGTTTTGCTTAGACACATTTTTTAGAGGCACTTAGCTTCATATATGTATGGAACCAATAAATGTTCGCTTTTGTTGTTTATTTGGAAATATTGGAATTTGAAATACAAAATGAATTTAGTACTGTTTCACTCGTTTCTTGGTTGATTTCGACAGATGATGTCGAAATGAGATTGTATCAAGATCTCAAGTATCGTAAAGCAAATATGACTGCTTTGTAAAAGAGTAAAATCGTCTCCATAATTATTTAATTGGTGTCGAAGCAATTTATCTTAATATTACTAATGGTAAATTTATGACAAACATCAAAAGAGTAAAATAAACAAAAAGATGAAAATATAAAAAATTGATTAAAACAAATGATAATAAAACAAAAAATAAAACAAACAACAATGGATGCAATAAAAAGCAAAAGAAAACAAATTAAAGATTGACTTCTAACACTCACATGTACTTGTACTCCATGCTCTTCCATTAAATCGCAAAGACTGAAAATTTTATAAGTTTTGGTGATGATCTAGTGTCCTTTTTGTGAAGTCTTTCACTTCTTCTGAATTTCTATTATTTATAGACCTTGAATTTAACTGACTTCAGAGCATGTCGTCCATGATCTCACTTCTTCTTTTTTTTCAGCCACAATCTTGCTTTGACTATGAAGAACCTTTATCTCCAAATTTTGACAACTACATCTCCCTTGGTTCCTAAATTTTTGTTCCATGTTTTCATTTGTTGAGTTTAGAGAACTAAACTATGATTAAAATGATGGCTAAACATTATTGGGCTATTATCCAATTGATTGTGTGATGTGTTTTGTTTAGTGTGCAGAAATTAATTAATTCACATTGACCCAAGAAGCATGAAAAATAAGTCCATATTACATCTGGCCCAATATGATTTAAACAAGGCACTCATATCATATGATGAATGGCTGAACCATGAGGAAGAAAGAAAATAAATAAGCCCAAGAAACAAATGCTTAAAGCCCATCCAGCCTTGTACAAAATTGATTCAAGCGTTAGTGGCTGAACTTTGAAACTAAAGAAAAGAAATACTTGACCCAAAGCTTCCTAGAGCCCATACGGTGATCACAATATCAAAAGGTCAAATAAATGGAATCAAGCCCAACCAACAAAGTAGCCCAAGAATCAAGCTTAATGAATTAAAGGAAAAAATCCAAGAGTCCACAAGAAAATGACGATACACATATTCTTGGTTACTAGAACTTAAATTTCAATTCAATTAACTTCATTTCCTGGTAATCAAAAGTCTTACACGTTACTTTATGTCTTAGGTAATAGAAGTGGGAATTCAATTTGGTTTAATTCCATTTAATACTTCCACCAAAAGCTTCTTTCTTTCTCTCATCTCTCTCTTGTTTCGGTCAAATCAATCACTCAAAGAAGAAGATAGAAGAAAAATGGAAGTCACAGAGAAAAGCCTATGAAGAAAGGCTAAAAAAATTTTTTCCACAGAAGGAAAAATCTGTGAAGAAGGGCCAAAAGATTTTGTTGCCAAGAAAAGAAAAAAAAGCTTCGGTCAAGAAGCAAATCAATTTTGAAGGCACAACAGAAAGTTTATTCCCACTTTTGTGAAGAAGAAAGGCTCAGAGTCTCTAGCTAAAAGAAGCAAAAATGAAAAGCATGAAACCAGTTTAGGTCAAACGTTTATCAACGCTTAGAATTAATTCTTGGGGCCAAAGTCAAGATCAATAACCAAGATTGAAGAAGATGGATGAAAAAGGATGAGAGAGATGCATGCAAAAGATTCGGGATATCTTCCTCTCTCCTCTGTTGAAGCCGCTGCTACTCTAAGGTAGGAGAAGAAGTTGTTGTGTTGGTTGAACCGATTTTAACCTTGGAAGACTCTTCTATATTAAGGGTGAACGGCTAAGGGTTGAGATTAAGGAGTGAGAGCACACGTTTGGATTTCCATAGCTCTTTGAGCTGTTTATTCTTCTCCTTCATGGCTATCATTGAATATATCTTTTTCTCAGTTTAGTCTATCTGTGTTTCATTGGTAAAAGGCAAAATGTGAGATTTTATAAGAAAAAGCCAATGAGTGAAAAAAAGGCAAGAGAGTTAAAGAAAAAAGCCATAGTTATCTTAGAAATTCTTTGAATGTATTTCTATTTTGTTGTCATGATCTTGAGGGGATCCCCTTATAAGTTGGGTTAGCACTTTGCAGTTAAAAACTAGAGTGAGTCCTAATCAAGTTCAGGTTGGGATAGAATCTGGATTTGTTCCCTTACAAGTTGGGTTAGCACTTGGCTGTTGAAAGCTAGATTGAGGTCTAGTCAAGTTCAGATTGGTTTTAGAATCTAGATTTGTCCCAGATAGGATTGGGTAGATCCTAGGGAAGAATTGATGTCTGTAATCTTAAAAAAGATAGTGAAATTTCATCATTGTTGTGATGGAGACTGAATGTAGACTACATTGCACCTTGTAGCTGAACTAGGATATATCTGGTGTTATTTCTTCTTTTCTGCCTCGCTTCTGTTTCTGTTACTCAAGAGACAAAATGAAAAATATCTCTTAACTTGTTACGAGACAAAATTAAAATGTCTCTCAACTAATTACGAGACAAAAGTAAAAATATCTCCCGAAATTTTTTTGAAAAAGACAAAAAGAAATTTCAGCAAAAAAGAATTCAACCCTCCTTCTCTTAGCCACTTATTACCATCACCATTTTTAACTTGAAGGCAAGTTTAAACTTTTGATACTTGGACAGGATCACCAATTTTCTTCTGATTTTGACATTTTGTACCTCCTCTCATCGACTCCAACTTGCCTAATTTTGTTTTTAAGCCGAAACACTGCTTGGATGGTCGATGTTACTGACAATCGAAAAAGTCCAATTTTTTTTAATACCAACAGTTACTTTGTTACTTCTTTTAAGGTATCAATTAAGAAAGACCTCACAGGAAGAGCCTGAACTTGCATTCTTACATGATTTGATTCAAATTTTTATCAGGCTAAGTGTGTTAATTCTCTTTGAAAATCTGATTTTTTTTTTCTTGGTGTCAGACACACACATAGTTACCCACTCACACACTCTAGAAGACCCTTTTAACACAACCCAGCTTTAATTTGATGATAAACCCTATTCTTGTCCTCCTTCAAATGGGCCACCATAGATGTTTTTTAAAGTCAAATAGCCACACTTGTCTGAAATGAGTCAATTGACCTGTTAGGCCCATTTTTATCACATAAATTATAAATTCTTTTATAAATTTATGTTAAGCTACCGAGACATTGGTTGAAATTATGGTTATGAGAATCAGATTGTTCGATTCGATTAACAGAACATCAATCATCAAAATAATTTGATTCAAGATAAAAATTATTTGGTAGAGAACCTTATGAATTAATGTGGTTTTTTAGTAATTAATTAATTTAAAATAATAAATTATAAAATATTATTTTTTATTTTAAAATTATATATCTTCCTAGTGTAAAAAATATTAGAGTTAACTGAACATTTCTTCGCAAATTGAAGGTATTTATAATTAAAAACTTAATTAAATCTTTGACCGCATGTATTTTGGTAAAAATATTATATTAATTTTAACATTTTTAACCTGAAAATGATGTAATTACAAAATTAAAAGCAGTGTAAAGACCCAATTAAAAGGAAAAAAAGTATAGAGACCTAATTAAAAATTTAGTGAAACTATAAGGACGAATAATTAAACTTTTGATATTTTTTAATATGTTACACCAAGAGTTAAAATTGGGTTAAATCTACTCACTGGAGCAAGAATTCATAATAAGTGTGTGTGAGTATATGACCCTAAATTTTATAGAATCTTTGAAATAATTTTAATTTTATTCTTATTATAAAATTTTTAACAGTTAACAATTAAACATTTTTTTTTTTAATTTCAACACTCATAAATCTAACCCTAATTCTAATTCATCACTTCAAATTCAACCTCTACAATCTTTCACTGCCTCACTACCACCACCATCATCATCGTTAGAACAACACCTCATTCCCACTCTCTTTTTTTTTACCCATTTCCACTTATTCCTTTTCACCATCACCGCCTCCTTTATCATCATCCTCATTACTACCGCACCTCTTCTCTTCCAACTGCCATTACTCACCATCATAGTCATCTCATCACCATCGGAGAGAGGCATGTGGGGCTCAAAAAGGATGGTGAACATAAAGCAAAGATGAGGGTGGAGAGAGACTTGTGAAAGTCATGGGATTTTTTTAACGGAAAAAAAAAAATTGCGACTGTTGTGGGTAAGGGTGAGATGGGTGGTGGTTGGGGTTAATTTGGGTGGAGTGTGTTATTGTTAAGACGAGGGATGCAAGAGTAGTGATAATGATGGTGGTGGTAGTAGTGATGGTGGTGGTAAGGTGAAGGGTTAGAGATTTGGAGGGGTTAAATTTGGAGCAACGAGTTAGGATTAAGATTAGAGGGAGAGTTAATACTCAATTTGATCCCTTAATTTGTATGCAAATCTCAATTTAGTTCTTGAAGTTTTAATTGTCTTTTTTTAGTCTTCAAATTTTGTAAACGTGACTCACATTAGTTTCTGTGACAATTGTTGGCACAAAAACGTTAATAAAGCATTAATATGGACAACCAAATACTATATTAGAACTTGTAAAATGATATTGTTATGATTTTGGTGTTTAAATAATCCAAAAATAACGTCGGATCACTTGTTTTAGGAGAAAAAGTTTTAATAAATACTATTTATGATGTTTTTTGGACTATTGAAGTGCCAAAATAAAAATATCGTCGTTTTATACAGTCTAATGTGGCATTCGGTTGTCCACGTCAGCATTCCGTTAATATTTGTGTGTCGAAAATTAGCTTAGGTATTAACCTAAGTCACATTTATAAAATTTGAAGACTAAATAGAGACAATTAGAATTTTAGAGACTAAATTAAAATTCGCGTGCAAATTGAGAGACCAAATTAAGTATTATTATGAATAAGGGTTAAAATTAGAAAAAGGAATTTTGACTAACTGTTTACGGTTAAAAATTTTATAATAGAAATAAAATTAAAATTATTTTAAACATTAAAAATAAAATAAAATAAAATTAAACGTTAAGGATTTCAATTCTAAAACAAATTTGATCTTTTTATACACAATGTACTATAAATAGTTAATGAACAAATATAAAAAGAAAAGTTGATCACGGCAGAAAACTTATTTATTATTTTATACTTGAAGAGATCAAGTTAAAAATTTAAATGTCTAAATAGGGACAAATATACTGAATAATTTGAAATGACTAATTTGAATATTTATGCCCTCTATTTTTGTGTACATGTCGTAACATTTTATGGGAAATGTGAGCTGGAACCACAGATGTTGTAAACTATTGCGACCAAAGGAGCTACAAATAAAAGTTGACAGCAGAAAAGTGGGCCTTTGTGTCCTATACTCCTATGCACACCGCTGATTCTTCTTTTCTTTTCTCTAATTTTGGATGAAATTCAGCCAGAAATGGAGTAAAATGCAGCTTCCAACTCTTTGTAACTTGTATCCAATGCTGCAAAAATTTCTCATTTTGTTTAGAGAATATTTGCTAAACTTATCAAATTGCTATCCTTTTATAAACCACTGATATAGATTTTAGATAGATCATCTTTTTAAGTAATAATAATTCAAAGCATGTACCGCATAAGGAAAAATTCTTATTTATTTTATGGTATGATATAAATTAAATTTTGTTGGGATAAAGTATATTTTTTGTTTCTGAAGTTTGACAAAAATTCCAAAAATATCCTTAAGTTTTATTTTGTTTTAATTTTGTTCCAAAAGTTTTCGATTTACATTAAATATGCCCTCAACGGCTAAACTTTTAAAAAATTTAAGGCCAATCTAACAATAATGCATGAAAATTATGCTTGATTTGCTTGTGTTGAGAGTTGTTCTTATAAATTTGTTGTTGAATTAGTCTTAAATTTTTTGAAAAATTAGCCGTTAGGAATATATTTGATGCAAATCGAAAACTTTTAAAATAAAATTGAAATAACATAAAATTTAAAAGTATTTTTAAAATTTTTATCAAACTTTAAAGACAAAAAATATATTTTACTTTTTTTTTTTTACCGTATTTATCCATAAAAATTCTTATTATTAATCTCTTTTCTATTTTATGAATGATTGAGATCACTCTGTAAAACACAAAAATTTACTCCATAAAATATGAAAGAATGACCCACCTAATGTTCCATTACAATTGAGTAATTGATTAATTCACTAATAACAATAACATAGAATAATATAGCTAGAATTATACTCTGAGTTATTGTATTTTTTTATTCACCATAAGTGCATAAGATTATATTTGGTTGGAAGGAAAAAAAAAAATTGAGTAAATTTTTATTTTTTTAGTTGTGTTTAGATAAAAAAAATAAAAAAGAAATGTTATAAAAAATAATTTTATTTTTATATTATAAAATATATTAAAAAAAAAGAAGGAATAATATTAGAAGTAAAAAAATAAAATAAATTTTTTCTCTCTATTTCTTTCGATATTAGGAAAAAAAAATTGGTAAATTCCGTTCATTTTTTTTTCTTTCAATTTTTTTTTTCTCTTCTTTCCTCAACTAAATAATAGAAAATAATCATTTTTTTTAATTTTTTTTCTCTATTTTCTTTTCTTTTCATTTCCTCTCAAATAAATATACTCTAAGAATTAATCTCATATTAAAGTAAACAAGAAAAGGTAAAAATTTTATAAAATGAAAAATTTATTAATTTAACATCGTAATTTTAAATTAAATGTAATATTTTTTATTTTATGTTGTCTTACTTACTTCTTCTCTGAAATTAAATGTGTTATCTTAAATAATAATTCCACCGCTTTGACATCAACATTTTACCTTAAATTTTAACTATATCATTCATGTAATTGAAGTATCAAATAAGAATTAAGTATAAAATATCATAAAATTTATTAAATATAAATATGATGTTCATTGCATAATATTATAAGAAGTTACTTACATAATCCAAAACAAACTAACAGATTCCATTAGTTTACTGTAATTCTTTTTATAACCCAAAATTAAATAGATCGGATTTTGGTCCACGTCTTCTTATCACTCATTAATGTAGACCTTACTGATTTTCAATATTGTTTGAAAAAATAAAAAATGAGCTCTGAATAGTTTAAAATTATGTTATTTTACATTTTTTAATTATCTTTGGAATAATTAAATAATATTAGAAAATAATTTTTTAGCTGAACAAATGAACCTTTATGAACATATCACATAACCTCCCATTTATCACTGCATTGGACTTAAAGGGTGTAGATGATCCGGTCTGATTTGAAGGTCCGACTCAGATTTGAATATTTTAAGAGCTAATTTAACGTGATTTTATTGGGTCTAGATGGAATAAGAGTTTTAAAAATAGATTCGGTTATTATTTAGAGTCAGATCTGAATCAAGACGATTTCAGCTTCATCCGATTTCATGTACATTTTAAAATGACTAAAAATATATATGTTTTAAATTAATTTTAATATTATGTTATAATAATTATAAGTATTATTTTATTTTTAATCACACTTAGTTGGATTAGAAAATAGATTAAAGAAGCATGAAATTAGAATTTATCGACAAACTCAAGTTTAAATATGGATATCAACTTTTCGATAACAAGTATGTTTTTTTTTTCTTTGTAAATAAATGCATCATAATTTTTTGACATAACATTTATCAAGTCCGAACTTTACCGATTTAGACCCAATTTTAGTGTGGTTTAAAAATAATATAATTTCACCAAATTTAAACTTGGATTAGAATTTTAAAAATAGACCCGATTATTATTTAGAATCGCATCTGAATCAAAACAAACTGAGCTTCACCCAACCTATATATATCCTAATTGGACTTAACAAATTTATACCACGCGAATATGCCTTTGACTTAAATTCATTGCAACGAGCACAAAATATTTAAGAAAACTTTCCATTTTTCTTTTTTTCTTTTTTCCTCTTTACACACCATGAAACATTATTTCTTCACATAGATCCAAATAATATTCCATCATGCTTGAGAGGGAACTGTTGATAGAAGCATTTGTGTCTCTTCCAAGTTCTATCAAACCAAGAAGCTAGCAACAAGCTAAGAAGAGAAAAACAAAGAAATGAAAAGAAAAAGAAAGACACTTTAATTTAATTTCTCTCAACCGTTGCTTATGCTTTTCAATGATGCTTAGGGCCAAATAATGATAAAAGCTCGGATCCGTTAATAGAAATTATTGTCGGCAACATGGAGAGCCACTCAACACTGAACAATGCATGAATAGGCAATGCAACTGCTACTAAATTATGGAGTTTATAATATTTTTACCAAAATGTGATGTGTATGGTAAAAACACAAAATATTATTGTTCTTGTGTTGTGGAGCCGTCCCAAGTACATCTTGATCTAGAGCGGATGAGGGTACCTCGTCTTCTCCAAGCCGGCAAGTATACACCGGAATCCAAGAAACACGGGAGACTAGGGTACCTGCAAAAAATACTTCAATATTTAAGTAATAGCTAGCGAGGATTTCAATTAATATATTTTTTTTGGGCTGATCACCAAAAATGCATTTAAATTATTTAAATATTGATAAAAATATATTCGAATTTTATTATTGATAATAAAATTTTTTAAATAATTTAAAAATACAACAAAAATATTCAATAGTAAATATATATTTTTAAAAAATACCCTAAAGATTAAATTTTGATGTAATTTTTTGTAAGAATGATTATGAAAATAAGATATTATTATACTTAAATTAAAATTTAGTGATTTTTCGTTAAGTATATATTTTTTATAATTTTTTTTTGTTAACTATCAATAATACTTTTAAAAAATCACAAAACAATATATACTTAACAAAAAATCATTAAATTTTGAGAATAATAATACCTCATTTTTTTAATTATGCTTGCAAAATATCGCATCAAAATTCAAACTCTCATCTATTTTTTGAGAAATACATATTTAATGTTAGTTTTTTTGCAAGATTATCTAACATTAAATATATATTTTTCAAAAAATACGTTAGAGATTGAATTTTGATCCAATTTTTTGCAAATATGATTAAAAAAATGAGATATTATTATCCTTAAAATTTGGTAATTTTTCGTTAAGTATATATCTTTTGTAATTTTTTTGTTGACAACTAATAGGACTTTTAAAAAATCACAAAAAAATATATACTTAAAAAAAATTACCAAATTTTAAGAATAATAATATCTTATTTTTTTAATTATGCTTACAAAAAATCACATCAAAATTTAATTTATAAGGTATTTTTTGAAAATATATATTTACTGTTGGGTATTTTTGTTGTATTTTTAAATTATTTGAAAGCATTTTTACCGATAGTAAAATTTGGGTACAAATCAAGTTGGGTTGGTCTTTGTTAGCTCACTAGTCCGTTTAAGCAAGTGTCAGGGGTTCGAATCCCGCCTTGTGTATGCAACAACCTACGACGAATTAGTCCTTGACACGTCGAATTTGTAATTTCTAAGGTATTTTTTAAAAATATATATTTACTATTAGATATTTTTGTCGCATTTTAAAATTATTTAAAGATATTTTTGTCGATAGTAAAATTCGGGTACATTTTTTACGGCGTTTAAATAATTCGGAGGCGTTTTTAATGGTTAATCTTTTTTTTTTGAAGTCTATCACGTATATTTTTAGTCTTTTTTTATCTTTCGTTTGTGTTACCTTTTATAGACCGTTGTTAATAATGTTGTCGTTTCCATGATATTTATGGTTATAAATTATCAGTATCAACAGTAGTGAAGTTAATTGTTATGCACCTTAAAAATCTTAACTGTAACAACTTAGACCACCCGCCAGTATGATATTGTCCGCTTTGGCACACAAGACCTCACGGTTTTGTCTTTGACGATAGGGATAATAGCCGAAGCCCCCACACTCACTCGTCAAAACGCGTCATGCTAGGGAGAGGTATCCACACCCTTATAAGACATGCTTCGTTCTCCTCCCTAACCGATGTGGGACCTTACAATCTACCGCTTCTAAGGGAGCCCAACGCCCTTGCTGGCACATCGATCCAAGCTCCGGCTCTGATACCATCTGTAACAGCTCAGACTATCCGCTAGCACGATATTGTCTGCTTTGGCACACAAGGCCTCACGGTTTTGCCTTTGATGATAGGGATGATAGCCGAAGCCCCCACACTCACTCGTCAAAATGCGTCATGCTAGGGAGAGGTATCCACACCCTTATAAGGCATGCTTCGTTCCCCTCCCCAACCGATGTGAGACCGAATGCCCTCAACAGAGTACCCCTTCCAATGTGTGCGGATGAACAGAGTTGAAATTTTACAACCTGTGCGTACGCACACATTTGAAAACTTTCTTGGGCATGTGCACGCACACCCTTGTGCGTACGCACATGCCATGTTTTCCAACTAAAATTTTGTTTTTAACTGTTTCATCTTCCCAACAAGCTTGTAAACTTCTGTGACACCTGTTTAAGATTCTTTGGCTTATTTTTGGGTACCAAAACATGAGGAAAGTCTTAGGAGATTTAATTTAGGTTTTACTTTGAAAAGTTAGAAAACAGATGTTTAGGTTTCTGGTGTATTGAGGATGAGTTAGTTGAGAGAGAAGGAAGAGTAGTGAACTTGGTGATTACTGACAATGAATTGATAAAATGATGAACTGACGAGTTCAGAATGGAATTAAGAACTGATGATGATTATTATGAGTTTGATGGACTTGTTGGATGTGGAAAGTGTGCCAGGCACTATATCCTTGGAATGTTGAGAATTGATAATTGAAAGTGATTTGAGATGAGAAATGGTGATGACTGGTGATAATTTGAGGTCGATAAAGTTATTTATGATTACTACCTGTGTATTACTTGCTTGCATTATTTGTGTTTGTCTGGTGCTGAGGAGGTTAGGTAGGCGGGGGCGATGGAATCGCACGGAGGTTAGGTTGACGAAGGCTGTGGGATACAGCGGTGTGATTAGTATTAGTTAGAATTCTCCTAAGTTTATATCCCGATCTATGGTTTAAGTTCTTTATTTATTTATTTTTTTTTCAATATCTGTATTCGATGTGAAGTTCTAGGATTGCCTTCGACATCTCGAAGCCTTACATCTTACATTATTGGGCACTGTTACCATACTGAGAACGTCCGGTTCTCATTCCATACTTTGTTGTTATTTTTTAGATGCAGGTCATAATTCACCTCGGTAAAATTGCGGATATGGTGGCAGAGCGGAGTATGGTTTCTTCCTGGTTTATTTCTATTTTACTTTTGTTGTAGTACTTCCTCTCACCCTTTTGCTTTAGACTTTATGGCCTTAAAGGCTTACTTAAGAGCTAAGTTGTATAAGCTGTTTTAACTCCAAGACTCTGTATTTTTCTGTTTGTAACTAGTCGGCTTAAACTCCGCATGCTGCGGCTAGTTGCCTTATGATTATTATACTCTTATATTTATATATGTTCTATTCTCTTGCATCTATACCTTGTGTCTTGTACGTTAGCTTCGTGTGAACGTTTCGCGCTTTTGTAATTCTGTCTTTGAGCTTAATCCTTCATCAGGCTTCTAGAATATATTATTTTCTTCTATATAAATATGTATAAGTCTTAGAATTGTCGTAACCTTTGCTTTATGGCTAGAGCTAAGGTTTAGGGTAATTAGGGTGTTACATTAACGTTGTTCTTTTTTGACTACTTCATCTGAGTTAATATTCGTCGAAGACTTTTCAATGTCTTGATTGTCGGTAAAGTTAGTTAAATTAACAATGCGGTACCGACGTAGTGGCCATGGTAGTCATAATTGTAATTACCAAAAGAAAATAATTCACACCATAAGAAAAACGTTGAGTACAGTTGGATTTAGCGTCGCACATTAGCGTCGGTTTTACCGATGGTTTTGATGTGGAATTCACTTAGTCAAATCGTTACCGGTGGATTTCTGTTTTCAATGATAAATTCGTTGGGAATACTTGGAGAAAAAACAGGAGAAATAGGCGCGAAATTTAGCGTGGGATTCACCATCGAAACAATTCACCAGTAAACCTATTTTAGTGAAATGCTGCGTTTTGGTGACCCGCAATGAGTTACCGTCGGATTTATTCGCTAGTAAATCCAACGGTAATCAGCCCTAAAATTCAAGTGCAAACCCTCTACCCCTTCAATTTGAAATCTACTCTCTCTCTCTCTCTCTCTCTCTCTCTCTCTCTCTCTCTCTTGCCGCCTCCGCTCCCTGACGCGCTGTCAGCCCCACCGCCGTCTGCCCTTCCTGTTGCCTCCTTCCTCCTCTCCTTGCACTGACCTTTCTCCGCGACGTCTCTATTGCAGTTGCTATTGAAAACCCTAGCCTCCATTGCAGCCGCCCTTCTTCTCACCATCGACTTTGCGTCGCCAACTTCTTCCCCTAGTCCAGTATGCTTTGTCATCCGCCTCCAGGTTCAGCTTTGTCGTCGTCTGCCAGGTCCAGTTAGTTAATTTTTTCGCTTAATTTTTTTGTTTTTAACCTATTTTTCATAAAAACAAAATGTGATTTGGTTAATTTAGTTTGTAATGTGTTTAGAATGATTTAGCTAAAAACAAGTAGTTAATTTTGTGTGTTTGGGAGCTCTTATCTCTTATGATGCTATGTATATAATGTAATTGACTAATTGTATGGTTATCAATTTATAATGAGACTTGAATTTGTCAATTTGTTAAATGGGAGATTTAAATTTGTTGAATAGAAAATTTTCTAATTATTGATTTAGTTATGGTACTCACTACTAATTTTGTGTGTGTTTGCTAATTCAGAATTTCTTGAATGAAATTTTTTTTAATTTTTGTGTGTTTGCTATTTAATTCTGCTTTATGTAATTTCATAGCCTGAATCTTCTAATGGTTTCAGTAGTATTAATTACTGAATAATATCATAAAAATATATCTATGTGAGAGATTCGAATGACAACAGCAAAATATAAGTTAATAATTGTAATTTTTTAGTTATTTTTTAGTTAACATGAGAGAGATTTAAATGATAACAGAAAAAAATTATTTTATATTAAGAAAAAATTAGTATAAGACCCGAGATATAAACATGCGAATTTGATTATAATATTAGTATATTTATTATTTGTTGTGTGTGCGTTTTTGATAAATTATTTTTGTTATTTGATCTATAAATTATGAAATTAAAATGAATTTTTTTTAACTATAATTTCTAGTTGGCCATTAAGAATAAATAGTTGAACTTTCATTTTGCACAAATCTAATCTTATACCAATCCAATTGTATTTTATAGGTCATTACGAGTTTAAATAATAATTTGATAGGCATATCTCTGTAGATTGAATTATTGCTAAGTTGCATTGGTTCATGGAACAATCTTACTCACTCAATCAAATTCATACTTAAAATTTTGCATATTACTTTTGCATTGGTTTTATATATTTCACATCTTATTTAGCTTGATTATGTTAACTTGATTCTAATTAAGAATAAATAGTATAATTTATTTCATATTTAAAGTTTTGTATATTACTTTTGTATTGAATTTATATATGTTACATTTTGTTGCTTTGAATTTGAATCATGAAGGTTTCTTGTTTAGTTGAGTTTAATTCTTATGAAATTAATTTAGTGTTGGACTGATATTGTGGATTGAGATTAGTTAGATTTGTTGAAACTGTAAAGATAGATATATGTCCAATTTTAGGGGAGGTTATATCTAATTTTTCGAAAAAATTTGTTGAATGATTCGTCTAGTATATATGTTGATTGGTGTTAATAATATATTTTCTTTGTAGATATGACGACAGGTAGCAGAGGTAGATTGAGTAGGTCTTGTGGTCATGGTAGAAGGAGGATTTTCATCGAATGTCCAGGGACTGTTCAATCTTCGCGCTCTATCCTGACTACTCCGTCGACCCCTGTGACGTCAAAGGCGGGTCTAACGAATCAACAATTCATCATGATCCTAAACCCGAACTACGTACCTCTTTCTGCTACGCCCCTATAGATCTGCGATAGAAGGGTGGGATGGACGAGAGGGGAAAGGGTTTAGAAAAAGAATTGGAAGATTAGGGGTGGTAACAAGATAGTAGGGGTGTTTATGAGTCGGGTGAAACCGGGTTTGTCCTGACCTAGACCCGACCCTAAATATATATCGGGTCTACTTTTAGACTCTAACCCGACCCTAAACCCGATAAAACCTAAACATTTTCGAGCCACAATTATACCGAGTTTAAATCGAGTGAAAATCGAGTCTTTAAAGCTTTAACAATAATTTATAAAGAAATTTATTTATAAAGAAACTTATTTATGATGCACTTATTTATAAAGAAAAAACTTGTTACCGAAAAGTTGATATCCATATTTGAATTTAAATTTGTCCATAAATTCTAATTTGATACTTTTTTTATCTATTTTCTAATTCAACAAGTGTGATTAAAAATAAAATAATAAATTTATAATTAATATAACATAATATTAAAATTAATTTAAAACATATATATCTTTTTTAGGTTTCTTAGAGTGCACATGGATCGGGTGAAACCGGATTTGCCTTGACTCGGACCCGACCCAAAATAATGACCGGGTATATTTTTGAGACCCTTACCCGACTCTAAATATGATAAAATCACACTAAATTAACTCCTAAAATGTTCATAACTGGACCAAATTTTCAGATCAGACCGAACTATATATACCCTTACAAAATAGTATTGCAAATTAGAGATCAGATAGGATTAGAGTTAGAAATTAATTAAGTTAAAAGAATAATTTAAAATTTAAATAATTTTATCTATCAAATTTTATCTTTTATAATTATAAATTAATCTTTAATTTTTTTATTATTAAATTTGTCAATATTATAATTTTATCTCATTTACACTGTAAATGAGATAATTTTGCATATATCTCATTTACGGTATAAACGAGATAAGACAAGTAGACAGTATAAACGAGATAAGACAGGTGGACGTGACATATATATCTCGTATTTTTTTTAAAACAATTGAAAATAATAAAATTTATTAATATTGACAGGATAATAGAACAGAATAACAAAAGTTTGTTAGAGTCACTTAGCAATTAGTTAGCAACTAATTAGTGGTAACAAGTGCAGCAAGTCACGTGTCTCAACATATGTATATAAACTCTTATCAGCTGTAACTGCTACACAATAATCACATTCTCATTCTCTTATTCATTCATCTAAGCTTCATCTCTCTCTCTCTCTCACACAACACTCTGAGTTACCGATACCATTTCATGGTATCAGAGCTCTAGGGTTCAATGGTAGAAACGTCTCAAGCCATGGCTATTCCACCACCAGTAAGTGGAAGCATTGCAATAAATCAACTAGAAGCAGTGGTGCACAATTTTTCAATTCCGATTTCAATCAAATTAGATGAGGAAAACTATTTTCCTTGGAAGGATCAAGCTGAAGCCTCCATCGAAGCTCATGAGCTTGTGGATTTCATCAATGGAGTGAATATTCCAACACAATTTCGATCAGAAGAAGATAAAAAAAATGGCATAGTAACTGCGGAATTCAAGATCTGGAAGAGGCAAGATTCTTTCTTGAAAACCTGGCTCCTATCCTCAATGACTCCGTCATTTGCAGCAAGAATGGTAGGATGTACAACCTCTCATCAGATTTGGCAGAGACTTCAGGGCTTTTTCGCTACACAAATGAAAGCCAAGGTCAGGCAATTGAGAGCAAAGCTCAGCAACACAAAGAAAGAAGGTACAATGGCAAATTACTTGTTAGAAATAAAAAAAACTGTAGATGCATTAGTGTCAGTAGGAGCTCAAATTGATGAATCAGCACATGTTGAAGCCATTCTTGAAGGCCTCTCTGAAGAATATAGCTCCTTTATCACATCAATCAACACTAGAGACACGCCTCTTCAAATTGGAGCGTTAGAAGCAATGCTGATGGCACAAGAAGAATGGTTAGAGAAATTCAAGAAAGCAGAACCAATGATGGCAAATGTTGCACAGTTTCATCCGTCTCAACAGCGCAGATACAATTCTGAATCTACCTATGGTGATAGAGAAGGATATAGGAATTTTTCAAGCAATAGAGGCAGTTTCTTGCAAAGAGGACGAGGAAATGGCAGAATGAACTCTGGTCGAGCAAATCCGCGACGAGGAAGAGGAAACTATGGCAGCTATGGAAGAAATTATGATAGAATAGTCTGTCAAGTGTGCGACAAGGCAGGTCATAGTACTCGTGATTGCTGGTATAGATACAATAATCAGAACAGTAGTGGAGGTGGAAGCACTCAGTCAACTGGCAAAACTAGTGCTAATATTGCTACGAGCAACATTCCTCTAGATCAAGCAACAGTTTATGATCCAAATTGGTACCAGAACTCTGGTGCAACACACCACATGACTCCTGACAGAAGCAACTTCTCTGAATTTAAAGGCTACAATGGCAATGAGCAAGTAATTGTGGGTGATGGTAATGCCTTACAAATATCTAATGTTGGAAGTTCCGTCTTAAAACCATTTTCTTCAAAGCACGTTTTTACGCTAAACAAATTGCTACACGTTCCTGAACTCACGAAGAATCTTTTAAGTGTTCATCAATTCGTTTGTGATAATAATGTATGGCTTGAATTTCATCCTAACAAGTGTTTGGTGAAATGTCAGGATTCCAAGGAGACGCTCCTCCAAGGAACTGTTAAACAGGGTCTATATAATTTTGGCCAAGCTAAAGCACAAAGCCTAAGTCCAGCTGCACTTACTGCCCATGTGCAGAAATTATCCAACTTCAAGCTGTGGCACAGGAGATTAGGTCACCCTTCTTCTCAAATTCTGTCCAAGATTCTTAATAATTGTAAAATACCCTATCAAATTCCCTCATCACTTTGTAGCTCTTGCTGTATGTGGAAATCCCAACAGCTTCCTTTCCCCACTTCTTCCTCAACTTTTTCTGCGCCTTTAGAATTGTTGTACACAGACATTTGGGGTCCCTCCCCTGTCCCTTCAATAAATGGCTCACGTTATTACATTCACTTTATTGATGCTTTTTCCAAATTTACATGGATTTATATTCTTCAAAATAGATAACAAATTTATTCTGTCTTCCTTGCTTTTAAGAAAATGGTGGAACTCCAATTAGGTACTAGGATAAAAGCATTACAATCTGATAATGCAAAAGAATTTTTGTGTTTATCTAACTAATTGAGGTCTGAAGGAATTGTGCATAGGTTCTCTTGTCCACACGTTCACCAACAGAATGGTGTAGCAGAAAGAAAGCACAAGCACATCACAACCATGGGGCTCACATTGTTGGCAGAAGCAGCAGTGCCTGTTCAGTATTGGCCTGATGCCTTCATGACTGCTGCAACCTTAATAAACCTACTACCTACACCAGTGTTAAATTTCCAATCTCCAAGCTACAAATTATTTGGCAAAGCTCCCTCTCTTCAAATGGTGAAAGTATTTGGCTGCTTATGCTTCCCTAACACTCGCCCTTACAACAAACACAAGCTGCAATTCAGGTCTGAGCCCTGTGTCTATCTTGGCCCAGCAATTCACCACAAGGGGTTCAAATGCCTCAAAACAGATGGCAAGATTCTTATCACAAGAAATGTCACATTTCAAGAAGATCATTTTCCCTTCAAAGACCCAACTCTTGGCTTTACTCCTCGTTCATTACCTTCTCCAGAATCACCCTTATCCTCCACCCTCCCAACTATCCCTCTCATTCATTCTACCTTGCCTAGTTCAGTTCCTCCTCACCAATCTATTAACTCAGATCCCCAATCTACAGATTTGGCCTATCAAGTCAGCAATTCACATGCCAACACCACTAATTCCATCAACCCTTCAAGACCTGCAGCTGTCTCCACACTCTCTATACCATCTAACACTCATTCCATGACTACCCGTGCCAAGAACGGCATCACCAAACCTAAACTCTTCAATTTTGAACTGCACTCCTTCCCTTTACCCAAAACAGCCAAAGAAGCCATGACAATACCACATTGGCGACAAGCAATGGAAGACGAATATGCAGCATTGATGAAGAACAGTACCTGGAAGCTCACCGCTCTGCCTCCGAACAGACGTGCAATTGGTAGCAAATAGGTGTTTCGTGTTAAACAGAATCCAGATGGTTCCATCAACAAATTTAAAGCCCGGCTTGTTGCTCAAGGCTTCAATCAAAGGCCAGGCATAGACTTCAAGGAGACCTTTAGCCTTGTTGTCAAGCCAGCCACTATTCGGGTTATTCTCACTCTAGCATTGCAAAATTACTGGCCCCTAACTCAACTTGATGTGAATAATGCATTCTTGAATGGGAGCCTACAAGAAGAAGTATATATGAGACAGCCGCAAGGCTTTGAAATTGGTGGCTCGGAGGTTGTGTGCAAACTAACTAGGTCGCTTTATGGTCTAAAGCAGGCACCTAGATCCTAGTTTAATACTCTAAGGGCAGCACTATACACTCTGGGATTCTCCTCTACCAAATCAGATGTCTCCCTGTTCTTCAAACACACCAGTGAAGCCACAGTGTTCCTCCTTGTGTATGTGGATGATATTATCGTCACTGGAACTTCAAAAGAGGCTATTGCCAAATTAGTGCAACAACTTCACTCCAAGTTCTCACTTCGAGATATGGGAGAATTAAAGTATTTTTTGGGCATTGAAGTCACTCGAACATCTTGTGGGGGCCTACTACTGTCCTAGACGAAGTACAGTAATGATTTGCTAAAGAAGGCTAACATGGGAGACTCTAAGGCTGCTGCTACCCCTATGACTTCTAACTTGAAGTTGACATCCACAGATGGTGTGCCATTTGAGCATGTGAGCCTGTACAGATCTGTTGTTGGAAGCCTCCAATACCTCACTGTCACCAGGCCTGAAATTGCGTTCTGCGTCAACAAAGTCTGCCAATTTATGTAAACTCCGCTGGACAAGCATTGGAAGGCGGTAAAGCGTATCCTCAGGTATCTGCAAGGCACAAGGACCATGGGGCTTCATCTGCGCAAACCTACTGAGTTGATCCTTACAGGATATACTGACTCTGATTGGGCCTCAGACATTGAGGATCGCAAATCCACTGCTGGCTATTGTGTCATGTTTGGGCCGAACCCTGTTTCTTGGTGCTCAAAGAAGCAGGCTACAGTATCTCGTTCCAACACAGAGGCTGAGTACCGTGGCATTGCCAATGTGGTAGCCGAGCTGCTCTGGATTCGAAATCTACTTGGTGAAATTCACATTCTTGTACCTACCCCCAAAGTGTATTGTGACAATTCAGGTGCTGTGTTAATGTCCACAAATCCTGTGCTTCATTCTCGCTCAAAGCATTTTGAGATTGATCTCCATTTGGTGCGAGACCATGTAGCCAAAGGGCGAGTCCAGATTCATCATATCCCTGGAGATGCTCAAATTGCCGATGTCATGACTAAGGCAATAAGCTCCTCACGGTTTGCAACCTTTCGATCCAAACTCAAGATTGAGCAACCTCAATCGTTGAGTTTGAGGGGGGATGACAGGATAATAGAACAGAATAACAGAAGTTTGTTAGAGTCACTTAGCAATTAGTTAGCAACTAATTAGTGGTAACAGGTGCAGCAAGTCACGTGTCTCAACATATGTATATAAACTCTTATCAGCTATAACTGCTACACAATAATCATATTCTCATTCTCTTATTCATTCATCTAAGCTTCATCTCTCTCTCTCTCTCACACAACACTCTGAGTTACCGATACCATTTCAAATATTATCAATTAACGTGGCGTTATCTCCCACTATCCACGTGAGAGATAACTGTTTGCCATAGGAAAGATTGATGGGGGATAGTGGAAAGAGAATTGAAACGGTTATCTCTCACATGGATAGTGGGAGATAACGTGAGAGATAACTGTTTTAATTATCTTTCCACTATACCCTCAACTTTTTTGAGTACTAATTGATCAAACATATACATTTTAATCTCTTCTACCAACTTTTTTATATACTAATTGCATGCTAAAAGTATGGATTATGAATAATATTAATATTTTTTATTATTCTCAAATTTTTTTAAAAAATATATGTATATTGTTTATTGTGTAAATGAGATATTTATAATATCTTGTTTACACTGTAAACAAGATAAACATTTTTTGCGCTCAACTGTCTTATTTCGTTTATACTGTAAACAAGATACATGTAAAATTATCTCGTTTACAGTATAAATGAAATAAGAGAGAAGTATTTATTTTGGTAAATATTTTTTAAATTATTATTTCAGTAATTATTATAATTAATTTATTTATTAAAATAAAAAATCCTCATGTATATATGTTATACTGTNNNATATTCATGTTCTAAATTAACTTTATATAAACTGCTACAGCATATCATGATTTAGTATTTATATGTAAATCGTGCTACCTCTATTATGGTTTATATAGAAGAAGAAAAAACACAATCCATAATATCCTATCACGATTTATATAAAAAAAAATGTGTGAAATAAATTGTTTCAGGGTATAGCAGATTATGTAGAAATAGGTCATGATAATCAGTTATAACCTATAGCAGATTATGAATAGTTGAAGGCATTATATATACCAGTTGAATGTAATTGTGAAGTAGAATGTTAAATTCCCAATGTTTATTGAGGATGGTTTTTTAACTTTAGTGCATTGCTAAGGAAAAATTGATAAAAACAAAATAGATGGTTTGAAGTTTAATGATAAGGAACTCTTGAATGTTTTTATCCGTTCATCGAATATCTTGTCAGATCTAAAAACTAACATATTGCAAAAGTTTAGAGTGTGTGGGACCAAGTGGGTAAAGAAGTTATTTTAGAAGATTTCTATCGCTATTGTATTGACTGGTGTGAAGTATGATGCATTTGTGATAGGGTCCGACGAGGATCTGCAGGCTCTGTTTTATTGTCGGAGCAGTTTTTTAGAAGTGAGAACACACGAGTTGTATGCGAATGGCATGTGAAAAGTATGCGTCTCCGGACGCTACCTTTCAATAAATGTGTCCACCCAAAACCAATGAGCGTTCAATATGAAAATAAAGATGATCCATGCAAAGGCATATTTTGTTGCCTCCTAACGCTATAAATATACCTCGTTAGCTGCATCGTATGAAAAAAATAAGCACGTGCTAATAAAATTCTAACACATAAAACTTTAAACCATAAATTATTTATAAAAATGTCCTAATCAAATTTCAAATACACAAATGCCTTGTTGAACTAATTTAAAAAACTATTCTAAACTAATTTCATACATTTTTGTTGCTGAATGAAACAATGATTTGCTTTTAAGAAATTATGAAGCGTGTCCAGTTGGCTTCGTCCTATTTTCTGAAGCAAATGCGGCAAATTATAACCCCAAAAGAGGTAAATGACAAGACTTTGGTAACAAAAAAAATTATGTAAGAAATAAAAATTATTTTCGCAAGAAAGGATTTCACCAGAAGTGGGATAAAGAAAGAAATAATGGAAAAAATAAATCAATAGAGAATAAATATTCTATTGTGGTGGAAAGGGCCATTGGTCACGTACCTATTGTACTCCAAGCCACTTAGTTGATCTTTAACAAGCATCCTTGAAAAGGATGACAAAGGAAAATAGACAAATTTTATTTCAAAGGATGTTGAAAATTACACCACTCATTATGAAGTATCTGATTTTTTTGAGGATCCCGAAGAAAATATTAGTCATTTAATTGATGATGAAAAAGTTTAATATTTGAGTTCGTTAAGTACTTATATAAATAAATAATGTAAAAAATTTTCTATTAAATTTTATTTTCTATGCATTTGAATTTTAAATATGATGTATATAAATAATATTTAATAAAACATTA
>NC_029786.2:91515860-91517059 GCF_000816755.2 Arachis ipaensis
TTTACTCATTTTATTATTATTATTATTTATCTTTGAAGAAAATGGCAAAGACATATAATGAAGATATTTGCCTTGCGAATAGTACAAGTTTGCATACAATTTTCAAAAGTAATATATATTTTACTCATCTTGTACCAAGAGAAGAATACGTTAATATCATTATTGACTCAGACAATGTGATAGAAGGCTCCGGAAGAACTATAATTTTGTTTTTTGGCTAAATAAAATTTATAATAAATAATGCACTATTGTCTACTAAGTCTCTAAGAAACTTATTGAGTTTCAAAGATATTCTCCGAAATAGATTTGTATTGAAACAATGAATGAGAAAAATTATGAATACTTATGCATCACAACTCATGATTTAAACAAAAATGTTATATTAGAAAAGTTACCCTCACTTTCATCTATGTTATATTATACTAAAATTAGTGCAATTGAATCATATGCCATTATAAACCAGAAGTATACTAGTCCAAATAAATTCATAATTTAGTATAATCAATTGGGTCATCCTGGAACAACTATGATACGGAGAATTATTGAAAATTCACATGAACATTCATTAAATAACCAGAAGATTCTTAAATCATCAGTAAAAATTGGATTTGAATCTCCTAAATTCCTAGAAAGGATTCAAGGCGATGTATCTGGACCTGTTCATCCACCATGTGGATCTTTTAGATATTTTATAGTCTTGTTAGATGCATCTTCGAGATAGTCACATGTGTGCTTATTGTCTTCTTGCAACCTGGCGTTTGTGAGATTACTTATTGAAATTATTCGCACATTTTCCCAAAAATCCAATCAAAACAATTCGCATTGATAATGCTCGTGAATTTACTTCCCAAGTCTTTGATGCTTATTGTATGGCCAATGTTATAAGTGTTGAACATTTAGTAGTTCACGTTCATACACAAAATGGACTACCAGAGTCACTTACTAAACAACTCCAATTGATTGCTAAACCCTTACTTATGAGAACAAATCTGCTAACTTCTGCTTGGTGGCATGCCATTTTATATGCTGTATTACTTATTTGTTTAAGGCCAACAAGTTACCATCAATTCTCTCCTCTGCAATCAACTTTTGGCCAACAGCCAAATATTTTCCATTTGAGAATATTCGGGTGTGCGATATATGTTCCAATTGCTTCGTCTTATCGCACCAAAATGGGACCCCAAAGAAAATTGGGGATA
>NC_029786.2:91517576-91538886 GCF_000816755.2 Arachis ipaensis
TGTTGGATATGATTCTCCCTTTATAGTGAGGTATCTTGAGATAAAGCTGGAGATGTATTTAAAGCCTGATTTGCAGATTGTCATTTTGATGAGTCAAAATTTTCAACATTAGGAGAAGAGAATAAACTTTTTGAAAAGAAACTTAAAATGAATGTATCATCCTTTATGCATTTAGATCCTCGATCAGGACAATGTGAACTAGAAGTTCAAAAGATTATACCTTTGCAAAGAATAACAAATGAATTTTGTAACACCCTAACTACCAAAGCTCACACTTCCGCCTGCGCGACTCTGATAGCTCAGACATTACGACGACACTTATACTATTTAATACTAAAATTTGAGCCTGTTTAAAACTTTAAACCGCAATACCGCTCCCAAAGATAATTTCGTTCGATAACGTACATCCATAAATACCATTCAACTTACAACAACTCATAAAGAGTACACCCATACATCAAATACACAATATCTCACATCAGTACCCATATGTAATAATTCCAATAATAAACTATAGTTTTCGGAAAGCGCCCCTACCTCGGCAAGCAAAACTTAACCCAAGCGTGTCAACTGAACTCTTTTTGCTCTGCCCGAAATCACCGGCAATCAGAACCCGACTCGGCTTGCTCTCTCGAAAGCAGAAACAGCTACAAGCGGCATAAGCAAACCGGATTCTAACTCCTAAAACCATTAACATCGCAAATACTTTATTACACGGAACAGAGCACAAACGCAGGGCTTTCGAAAATCGAAATACTCACTGAAATAACAAACGAAGCAGCCGCAGCTCCCTATCAAACCGGCAGTGGGCTCCGTCAGTAACCCCAAGTGACAATCGCGAGCAAAAACACCGGTGACGGTAACTGTAACAACCACGTGGCGTTAACAACCTTTCCGAAATTCCAACAGAACAGAAACCAAACTCAAAAATCTTACCGGAGGTGGAACACGGTGGCAGCAGGGTCTCAAGTGGCAGAAACTCAGCCCGGAGCTCCGGCGGTGATCCCGGAAGTCGCAGAACCACTCCCGGCGGTCAGGACATAGGGGCACAGCTTCCTTCTCCGACCATGACACCTGCGGCGGCCTGAATTCTTTTCCGGTGACAGTGAGAACCCCAACAGCGTGGCGCGGTTCTGTCTGCTCCATAACACCACGGCGACCGGACCTCCAGCTCGCGTCGTCCTCCCTCCCAGCGGCGCTCAGTCTCAGCCTTCCTCCTCGACGCGACGCGGCGGCGACCGGCGCAGTCCGTGGCCCCATTGGGTGACGGCGGTGAGGCACGAACTCCCTCTCATGCGCCGCCCTCCACTGCTAGCCTCTACCTCTCCTCGTGCAAAGATAGCAATGACGGCGCTGGACTCGCGGCAAGGACGACGGCGCGGATGACTGGATCAGCGGCAAATCGGTAGCGCGACGACGAGGAGCCGGACGTGGTGGCAGAATGCGGCTGGCCGGTGAGCTGCTGCTTCCCCGGTGCTCTTCCTCCCTTCCGGATCTCCTTTTCCTCTCAGATCTCTCTTTCTCTTTGTTTCTTTCTTTCATGGAAATCAAAGGAAAACTGTGTATTGCCGCTGCTTGTTAGAAAGGAGGGGCTGTAGCAGTTTGGGGAAACCGGGTCAGGGGAACCGGGTAGGATTTTTAGGGTTTCATTTCTTTTTTCAAAATAATTAGGGTTAGGGGCATATTGGTAATTTCACATAAAATTGGGAATAATATAGTAATTGAAACCCAAATTAAACCCAACACTATTTGTACATAGAAAATACTATTTGCTCATCAATTTCACAAATTATTTTCAATAAAATGCCCAAATCTAAAAATTAGAAATAATATACTTAATTTCTTCATTTTTTCAAAATAGCAGTAATAATATTTAAAATATTATTTATCTAATCCAAATCATATAAAATCCTTATTATTTCATAACTATCAACTTTATAATTTAAATATAGAAAATAACCCAATAATTATAAAATTGGATAATAATCATAACTCGTCTCAAATCCAATAAATCAAAAATTGCCTTAATTATCTCTGATAAAATAATTTCTAAAATTAAGGCTATAAATAACTATATGATTTGAGACTTGATCATAAAAGGACTTTTCAAAGATTCTGGGTCTTACAAATTTCTTGATGCATTTTTTTATACGAAAAGGATAACTAAATCCTACATACTAGTTGAAAATGCTCCAATTCGAATTAATGTTCCAGTTGGACAAATAGTTACTGAAATGAGTACACGTCAGAAGAGTGGTAAACCAATTGGTTCCAAAAATAAAAATTCTCAAAAAAGAAGAGAGGTATTTGATATTACCAAGACAAATGGTACTCCTGTTGAAAAAGATGAAGACATAGAAAAGATACTAGAAAAAGTCCAAAATTCTAATATAGTGATGACGCCAGAAGACGTTCAGCTACTTGAAAATTGTGGAAATGATGAGATCTCGATAAATTATGTCTTTATAGGAGAAAATTAGAACCGAAATAAAATAATTATTAATGAAATATTTGCATATAATTTGGTATTACACATCATGCATGAAAGTAAAGATCTTGAGCCAAGAATAGTCGAAAAATGTCGACAAATGAATGCTTGACCAAAATGGAAAGAAGTTATGAAGGCTGAGTTAGACTCACTTATAAAATATGAAGTCTTTGGACCTGTAGTCCGTACACCAGAAGATATGGGTATTTGTGAAAAAACGAAATGAGAAAAATAAAGTTGTACGCTACAAAGATCGACTTGTGGCACAAGGTTTTTCACAAAGGGCCGATATAGATTATGAAAAAACATATTCTCCTGTAGTAAATGCAATATCATTGCGTTATTTGGTCAGTTTATCTGCATATCATAAACTACATATGCATCTAATAGATGTGGTGACAGCCTATTTATACAAATAATTAGATCGTGATATCTATATGAAAATTTCTCAAACACTAAAGATATCTAAACCATCCAATGAATATTCGCAGTGATTATATTTAGTCAAAGTGTAAAGATCATTGGGACTCCTAAAGAGATTTTAACAATTATAAAAGCTCTAAAAGAAGAGTTTGAGATGAAAGATCTTGGAAAAACTAAATTTTGTCTCAACCTACAGATCGAGCATACAAAAAATAGAATCTTTATCCATCAAACAATATACACAGAAAAGATCTTGAAGAGATTTTATATGGATAAGTCACATCCATTAAGTACCCCAATGATTGTAAGGTATTTGGATGTGGAAAAGGATCAATTCCGTCCTAAAGAAGAAAATGAAGATATCCTTGGTCTTGAAGTACCATATCTTAGTGCCATTTGAGTACTAATGTATTTTGCTAACAATACACGACCTGGCATATCATTTGCTGTGAATTTATTAGTAAGGTATAGTTCCTCTCCAACCAGAAGACATTGGAATGGAATCAAACAAATCTTTCGATATCTTCATGGAACAATTGAATGGGTTTGTTTTATCCATATGAATCCAAGTCACAATTAGTTGGCTATGCAAATGTAAAATACGTGTCTGATCCACACAAAAGAAGATCTCAAACATGATACCTATTCATATATGATGGGTGATACAACTATATCATGGAAGTCCACAAAACAGATAATAGCAGCAACATCCTCTAATTATGCTGAAATATTAGCGATACATGAAGGAAGTTGCGAGTTTTTTTGGCTCAAGAGTTTGATCCAATATATTCTGTCATCATGTGGACTGATTGATCATAAAATAGCTCCAACTGTTCTGTTTGAAAATAATACATCATGCATTGCTCAACTTAAGGATGGATACATCAAAAGTGATAGAACAAAGCATATTTCTCCCAAATTCTTCTTCACTCATGATCTTTAAAATCAAGGAACAATTGATGTCCAACAGATCCGCTCAAGCAATAATTTGACAGATTTATTTACAAAGTCACTTCTAAAATCCTCTTTTGAAAGATTAGTACATCAGATTGGGATGTGCCAATTTCGAGATATTAAATAATGTCGACAAAAGGGAGAGACTGTACTCTTTTTTTTGTCAGATTTTCTCCCCATTGAAATTTTCTTGACAAGATTTTTAACGAAGCAGTCTCCATCACAAAAGATATTGTACTTTTTTTTTCCTTCACTAAAATTTTTTCTCATTGAATTTTTCTTTAGTAAAGTTTTAACGAGACATAATCTTAAATGGACATCCAAAAAAAAATATTGTAATAAAGATGGATGTCTATCATTTAATAACTTGGGCCGCTCAGTTTTTCAATAAGAAAAAAGTTCAAATTCTCAAAATAGATTATATTAAGTTTGAAAATAAAAAAAACTTGATACGTATATAAATAAAATGTTAAGTCTCAAATAATAGACACACAATAATA
The DNA here is from genome assembly GCF_000816755.2 of Arachis ipaensis. Lineage (NCBI taxonomy): Eukaryota > Viridiplantae > Streptophyta > Magnoliopsida > Fabales > Fabaceae > Arachis > Arachis ipaensis. Next base: position 91,521,942 of record NC_029786.2, read on the forward strand.
ATATAAATAGTTCTCTCTATATGTACGATGCAACATATGAAAGTTTATATATATATATATAATCCCAGTTATATTAAAATAACAATATTGATAAATGTTAATATGAGAATTTTTAAGAGGTTGGTATACTATTTTTGCAACCTTTGATATATTTAGATAGTCAAACTTTTTCTGTAAGGTGCCTATAGGATTTTCCAGATGAAAAATATAGTAAAAATAATTGAAAATACTAAAATAAGCAAATTATTTTGGTATCTAAGCACTATAAGTAGAACTGCACATGAATTGGATAATATCTGTAGATCTGTGTATGGTATTTATCTGTATCTAATTCACATTTTGTGGATATTATCCGATCTGCAAAATTATCGAATCAGATCGTATTCGATTCGCACTCTAATAGGATTGGATAGCAGATATTGTATTTATATCTGCGTATCCGATTTGCAGATCTGTGAATCCGCACATTTAATAAATAAATAAATAATTGAATAATATAAATACTGAAGTTAAAAAATGCAATCTCTATTTCCCAACCCAATAACCCTAGAGAGACAGCGCTATTCTCATCTCTCACACTCAGTCTCAGAGTCTCAATATAATTTTTTTTATTTTTAACTATTAAATAATATATATAAATGCATAAAAAAATCTTTTCTGTTTTTTACTTTTAACTATTATAATTTCTAAAAGTATAAACAAATTATAATTTTTATATTCAGAAACATTAAAGTCTTGTAATTATAAATATCTAATAAAACATAATTATAAACCAAGTTTTCATCCAAAACATATTTATAAATATTGTTCCCAAAGCAAAATAAACATAATCCAAAACATAATTATAAATATTGTCTCTAAAACAAAATAAACATAATCCAAAACATAATTATAAATATTGTCTCTAAAACAAAATAAACATAATCCAAAATACTCAATTTTCATCTTCATTCTCTTGTAAGTTGGGTTGGGGGAAGTTGGATTTTGGCAAAAAAAAATTGTAAAAATACCCCTTACCAAAAAAAATACTAAGCACGGCCGGGAACCCCGCCCCGCCTCGCCAAAGTCCGCGGTTTAAGCGGTGCGGGTTAGGCGAGCTTTTGCTATTTGGTGGTCCCAAATTTTCAGCCCAACCCGCCTTTTTTGGCGAGTTACGCGGGTCGACCCGGCGGGTTTAGGCCCGTTTGCCGCTCCTACCTATCCTTCATCCATTATTATGACACCGTGTTCGTCTCCGTTATCGGTGTCTTGTTCGTCATCGCATCTCCTCTAGTCTCCTCAGACAACGCTACTTCCTCTCGGCCTCTCCTCCATCGTCGCATCGCCGTGTCCTCAATTGGCGTGTTCGTCGTCTCCTCCAACACGTGTTCGTCTCCTCCATCATCTTCTTCATCGTCTCTATCGTCTCTATAATGTAATTTTACTTTAATAATTTTACAAAAATTAATTATTTTTACTTGTTCTGACTTTTGAGAATTGAGATGCTGCTATTATGATTGAAGCTCTTCTCCCAAAAAAATTGATACCAGTAGTTTAAAGTTTTAGTTCTTAGTTTATATGTTTTGATTAATAATAGTTTAGGAATTAGGAGTAACTAGATTTAAAATGGCAAAAAAAATAGGTTTATTAACATTTTTTATAGAAACAAGAACTTTTAAATAATTTTTGATGTGCGGATATATCCGATTCGATCCTATTCGCATAATTGCGGATCAGATTGAATCGGATCCGTCTTCAAAAAATGTGGATATAGTATCCAATTTAATAAATAAAATACGAATCGAATCGAATCGAATGTTTGACCATATCTAATTGATCCCAATTTTGTGTAGCCTTAACTATAAGCGGTCCAATTAGCCACAAAAATCTAACATATGGCAACAATCCCACAAGTTCCTAAATGGCTAAATTTATTATGGAACACAGAGCCGCTTTTTTTACTATCAAAAAGTTATTGTATTTAATTTAATATTTCTAATTATATATAATATTATACAATTATTTTAATAATAATTAAAAAATAAAAAATAAAATAATTTTATATTTTTTAATTATTTTTTTATCTTTCAAATATTTTTATTTTTTAATAATACAGTATTTTATGGACCTTGATGGTCCAATTCGAAAGTAAAACAAATCGAAAAAATAAATGTAATTATATGTTCATTATTGCTACTATATATTTGCACAATATACCCTTACCTGAAAATTATCAGACTTTTCAGCCATAGCAATCTACGATCATCTCCTTAATTCTACAACAGCATCAATGGTTACAAGATGTGTTCTATATATGAGTTCAATAGAATTGAAGTTCAACACGAATCCACAAAAGTAATATGCAATTCCCCATGAATGTATCTTATTATAGAGAACTTCTGTACTGTATATAATAAATATAAGTGAGTTGATGTAAAATTTTTTTTAAAGTTTAAGTTAACATGTATTTTTAGGACACATAATAAATTTATCATAAATAAAAAATTTTAAATTTTTTTATTTAATAAATAGAAAATAAATATATTAAAAATTTAATTTTTTTTATAGAACACAAATTTTAAAAGATATACACAGTCATAGCCTACGAAAACAAAATAAATTCATTTTTGTTTCGCATATGTTACCAATGAAAATTGTAAATCCTATTAAATTAGTAAATAATTAGTTGATAAATTAATTTTTAATAAAAAAATTAAAAATATGAATATTATATCAAATTAGAATAGAATTTATTGAAACAAAAATTTTGACACTAATTTCAAAAAAATCGGTCTAAAATTAAATTGAACAAGTCAAACCGGTTAAACCAGATTCAAATCGGACCCATGGGTCCAACCGAGCCAGCCTTTAAATGAACCCACGTTCCTTCTCTTCCCCATTTTTAGCTGAAGCAGCGTTGAAGCATACAGGGAAAAGGAAAGAAGGAAAATTTCCCGTAACCCTTACGGTGATTTCAAAATCCCGTAACTCCTCCATCCGAGCTCCGATCGCCGCACCGTTTGCGATCACGCGTCCACCGTGTCGAGCTCTACATTTCTACCAGAACAATTTCATAGGTAAGCCATTAATCACTCTCAACCACTCCTTTCCCCCAATTTTTGAAAATATTGTAGTGGTATTGAATTTCTTTACTTTTTGATGTTTTAGGATCTAATTTGCTTGAGAAAAACGTTCACTCTTGCTTATATGAAGCTTGGGTAAGGTGAGGATGCCATAAATTCGATTGAAATTACTAAATTTATGTTTTGAGTATTAAAGTGGGTATATATGTGTTATAAATGCGTATTAGGTTGTAAATAAATAATTGGAGCTCGAAATTGTGGATATTGGAGCTTGGAGGAAGCTAGATACTAGTGTTTTGTTGAGGTCTTTGGGGCTGTGCTTGTGTTAATAAGCTACCTTGATCACTATGAGAAAATCGGCCAAGGTATGGTTTAGGTTTCTTGCATTTAATATATAATGTTCTGTGAAAACTTAGGTTAGATGACCTTAGGATAAGTTGAAACGCATGAAAATGTACAATGTGTAATGTTCTTAACATTTATGGTGAAAGATGGATATGTGATGGTAATTGTGGATGTATGGACAATAATGTGATAATTGTTGAGTTGATGATGATGTGGTTATGTTTACATTAATTAAATGTATAAAGAGATTGTTGAGGTATGGAATTGAGCTATGTTGTTGTGTGATGGATGATAAGAAATGGTGAGAGATCAAGTGGCTGGGGTATAGCATGTAATAGGGTTGATTCCAAGTGTGAAATGGCTAATTTGTGAATGAAAGAAAATAATGAAATGGAGGTTAAGGAGTTTTGCAAACTTTGGTTTTTGGCCGAACTTCGGCAAGGCATAACTTGCCTTTTGAACCCCCAATTTGCTCCCAACTTGTTTTAAAGTAAAAATTAGGTTCGTGAAGTTTATGCCATTCAAAGAACGGGTGAAAAATATTTTAAATCGAAGAAGTTATGGGTGCTAGAAGATTTGAACTCAAAATTGATTTTTTTGCACTTCTGCAGCTTTGCTACTAAATCTATTTTTTTTTATAAAAGAACGTACGTTCACGCGTACGCGCGTGGCATGGAATTTTGGTGATGCGTACGTGACTGGTCCTATGCGTACGCGTGAGGAGTTAGCAAGCATGTCCACGTGTACGCATGACCCAACGCGCACGCATGACCCAACGCGCACGCGTGACATGAAGTTTTCTCCTACGCATACGCATGACAAAGGGACGCGCGAGCAAGCTGCATCTTTGTACTCCCACGGGTACGCGTGAGCCACGACCCTATTTCAGCTAACATGGTTTTCAGAATCTTAAGCCGAACTTCAAGTTTCTAAACCTTTATTTTCATTCCTTTAGTCATAAATAGTAGTATTAAACCTGATAGTCATATAAAGCTAGGAAATGGGGATAACTTGGAGGTGAAGTAAAGCTGAAAAGTGATGAATTGATTATGAAATGTTACGGATGATCATGTATGATACTTAGCTTGATAATCAAATGAATGATTATGTATGATACTTGGCTTGAATGATTAAATGATCTGAGATACGAGATTTCCTGGATAGAGTACTGTGGCTTGCCACCATGTGTATCAAGTTAAAAACTCGATACTCTGTTGATCCTACGATATAAGGGTGACCGGGCACTTATAAATTCCCGGGAATGGTACCCCCATTGAGCGATTTGATACATATATGAGTAAAAGCTATGCATAGACTCATAGGGATGCACGTCGGGGGACAGTCCAATGGTTTAGCAAACCGGACTTGTCGGGTTGGCTTGATAACCGATAGATGAGACTCATCAGCCATAGGACTGGCATGCATCATATGTATACTACTTAAATTACTTGTTTGTACATTAACTGGGTGTTCCTAAGTGTACTTGCCATGCTAAATGTATATTTGTTACCTGCAGTATTTGTAACCTTCTTGTGCTTGCTTTTATATATTTATTTGTCTATGAAATGCTGACGGAGGTGGAGGTTTGGAGGAAAGGCAGTATGGGACTTAGATTTAAGATTAAGTTAAGTTAAGCTTAAATACTCTTAGAAAACCACACCTTATGACTTTTGTTTAATACTTTAAGCTCTATAATCTGAGTGTCGGCGTTCTAGAATTGCCTCTGGCATTTCCAGGACCTTATATATTATGTGTATGGCACCTTTACCATACTGAGAACCTATGGTTCTCACTCCATACTACGTTGTTGTTTTTCAGATGCAGGTCGAGAGACATCTCGTTAGGCATCTGGACTCCTGAAGCGAAGTGGTTACTGGGTTATTTTGTTGTACAATGATGTATATATATGTACTTAGCTTTCTCTCTGCATAACTTGTTCTTTTTTATCCTCTTAGAGGTTTATGGAGAAACAGGATTTTGTTTATGTACCTTTGGGTTTTGGATATGTAAATATATATGTGTAAATATTCTCCGGCCAGCTTTGGCTTCGCGGGCTGTGTTAGGAGCTTGTTATTTTGTATTTTTGGCACTCTAATCCTACTTTTATTATCTTATGTTTGATAGTTATAGTTTTCTTAGCACGCAAGTTAACTCGTTTCTTGAGCGTTGCGCTTTTATTTCGCGATTGTTATTTCATCTATTCATCAAGGCTCCTAGTATATTATAATCTTTTTGCTATTATATATATACTTTATATTGTAGAGATCGTAATATCACACCACCTTTGTTTTACAGCTTAAGCGTAAAGCTCAGTGTAGTAGGGTGTTGCATTATGGTATCAGAGCAGTTCGTTCCTATAGAGCCTGAAAGACGGATTGATTGTGCTTCTATGCATTCTCTGTATATGTGTTTATGTGCTATTATATCTGACTGATATGTATGGCATAAACATTTGTGAGCATGCATTTGGAACTTAAAGCATTAGACCTGCGATATTGAGACAGATCAACTTAATATCACTTGTTTGGTGTATATAGGGACCATATGTCAACCCGCGGAGGCAGTCGCGGGCGAGGTTGAGGTAGGATAGGCACCGTTACTCTTAGCCCGACAGGGAATGATCTAGTAGACTTTATGGCTATCCTGGGGAATATGGCTGCGGTTATACAGGTGACAACCGAGGCACTGGGTAATCAGATAAACCAGGATAATCACAGGAACAATAATGATGAGGACGGCCCTATGACACTTGCAACATTTCTGAAAGTTCACCCCCCGACCTTCAGGGGAACCTCAAATCCCACTGATGCAGATAATTGGATTCAGGCTATAGAATGGGCACTGCAACCTCAATAGGTTCCTGAGGAGCAATGGGTTGAATTTGGAACTTATCAGCTACAAGGTGAGGCTTAGTATTGGTGGCAGGGAACACGACGTATTCTGCAGCCAAATGGTGCTGCGATTCCTTGGGAGGTCTTCCGAACAGAATTTTATAAGAAATACTTTTTTAATTCAGTCAGAAATGCCAAGAAACTTGAATTGATGCAATTAAAGCAGGGCCAAATGACTGTTACTAAGTATACTAGCAGATTTGAGGAGTTATGTCGCTTTTCTCGTATCTGTCAAGGTGCGCTTGAAGATTTTGCTGAGTGGAAATGTATTAAGTATGAGGGAGGTCATTGGAGCGATATTCTGAGCTTCAGTGCTCCAATGGAGATCAAAGTGTTTTCTGAATTGGTGAATAAGAGTAGGGTGGCTGAGAAATGTGTGAGAAAAGTGGCAGCAGAGAAAGGAAGTTTGAGGGTGCCTTTTCAGAGGACTTCAGGGAGGAACTTTGCTCTGAGAGGTAGGAATTTTAAGCGTGGAGATTTTGTCCCGCAGCAGAATCAAGACCAGGACAATTACAGAAGGCCGAATACTAATGTTAATCAGGGAAGAAGGTTTGGAAAGCAGCCACAGCAGAATTTGAGCTGTAAGAGGTGCGAGAAGTATCATCCTGGAGTTTCGTACAGATCAGGACTCGGAGTATGTTATTTTTGTGGACAGCTTGGGCACTTGGCCAATAATTTTCCGGAGAAGAATAAGTATGAAACTGGTAGGGTACAACAGCCAGGGAGAGTGTATGCCACTTCTGCAGCAGGTGCTGAGAGATCTGAGACACTTATTAGAGGTAACTGTGAAATAGCTGGTAAAATATTAAATGCTTTATTTGATTTAAGAGTAACTCATTCATTTATTGCATTTGAAAAGGCTAATGAATTAGGATTGAGGATGGTGGTTTTAGGTTATGATTTGAAAGTGCATAATGCTACTCATGAAGCTATGGTAACTAGGTTAGCATGTCCACAAGTTCCATTTCGAGTACAACATCGTGAATTTGTGCATGATTTGATTTGTTTGCCGATGAATGGTCTTTATCTCATTTTGGGATTGGATTGGTTATCCAAGAATAATGTTTTGCTTGATTGTTTTGAGAAGTCAGTATAGTTTATGTTGGAAGGGTCGAAAGCGCCGGTTGTGGTGAATAGTTACTATTTAAACTCTATGATAGTAAACTATTCTAGAACTGAATGTCAGGGTATTATGTTATTAACTGTGGGAGTATCATGTGATGATCAGAATTTAGAACAGGTTCCAGTTGTATGTGAATTTTTAGATGTGTTTCCGAATGATATTAACGAATTTCTACCTAACCAGGAGGTTGAATTCGCAATTGAATTGGTACCTGGAGTCGGTCCAATTTCAATTACTCCTTACAGGATGTCACCTTTAGAAATGGCTGAACTGAAAGCTCAGCTGAAAGATCTGTTTGGTAAGCATTTTATTCTACCAAGTGTTTCTCCGTGGGGAGCGCCAGTGTTACTGGTAAAGAAGAAGGACGAAAGTATGCGCTTGTGTGTCGATTATCGGTAATTGAATAAGATCACTGTGAAGAATAAATATCCACTACCTCGAATTGATGACTTAATGGATCAGTTATAGGGTACCGGTGTGTTTTTTAAGATTGATCTGCAATCCGGGTATCATCAAATAAGGGTTAAAGATGAAGATATTCTGAAAACCGCTTTCAGAACACGTTATGGTCATTATGAGTATACAGTGATGTCTTTTGGGTTAACCTATGATCCAGCAGTATTCATGGATTATATGAACAGTATTTTCCGGCCGTACCTAGACAAGTTTGTTATTGCCTTCATTGATGATATTCCTGTTTACTCTAAGACTGAGGAGGAGCATGCTAATCACTTGCGAACTGTGCTGTAAATTCTGAGAGACAGGAAGTTATACGCTAAGTTATCTAAATGCGAATTCTGAAAAAGTGAGGTAAAGTTTCTCGGTCACGTGGTGAGTAAGCAGGGAATAGCTGTGGATCCTGCTAAGGTGGAAGCAGTAATGAATTGGGATCGACCAACTTCAGTGACAGAGATCAGGAGTTTCCTAGGTTTGGCGGGGTATTATCGCAAATTTATTAAGGGGTTTTCACAGCTTGCCTTACCTTTAACTAAGTTGACTAGGAAGGATACACCTTTTGTCTGGACTTCAAAGTGTGAGGAGAGTTTTCAAACATTGAAGCAAAAGACTTACCACTGCACCCGTGTTGGTATTGCCTGAGCCAAGTGAACCATTTGAAGTGTACTGTGATGCATCATTAAAGGGTTTGGGGTGCGTTCTGATGCAGCACCAGAATGTTGTAGCATACGCCTCACGGTAATTAAGGCCACATGAAATGAACTATCCGACTCACGACTTAGAATTTGCTGCTGTTGTGTTTGCTCTAAAAATCTGGAGGCATTATCTCTATGGTGTTAAGTTTCACATTTATGAAGTATCTCTTTGAGCAGAAAGAATTGAATATGCGTCAGAGGAGGTGGATGGAGCTTCTGAAGGATTATGATTTTGAATTGAATTACCATCCAAGAAAAGCGAACATTGTGGCGGATGCCTTGAGTCAGAAGTCTTTATATGCAGCTTGGATGATATTGCGGGAAGAAGAATTACTAAAGGCATTTCAAGGTTTGAAACTGGGAGTTAGGAAAGAATCTGAAATTCTGTGTTTGAGTCAGTTACAAATTTCAAGTGATTTTAAATCAGAACTTCTGAAGGCTCATCAAGATGGTGAAGCATTACGTAAAGTATTGCCGGCAATTGAATAGGGAAGACAGTAGAGAGTGTCAGAAGATAAGGATGGTTTGTGAAAGTTCAAGAACCGGATTATTGTGCCAGATGTTGGAGACCTGCGATAAAGTATCTTGAAGGAAGCTCATAAGAGCAGATTTTCAATTCATCCAGGAAGCACCAATATGTACCAAGATCTGAAAGCGATGTTCTGGTGGCTAGGAATGAAGAATGATGTGGCATTGCTTGTATCTAAATATTTAACGTGTCAGAAGGTTAAGATTGAGCATCAGAGACCATTAGGAACCCTTCAGCCTTTAGGGATTCCACAATGGAAATGGGAGAGTATTGCAAAGGATTTTGTGACAGGTTTGCCTATGACTCGGGCTGGTTGTGACGCTATCTGAGTGGTTGTGGACCGACTGACAAAATCAGCTCATTTTCTCCCCATCCGAATAAGTTGTACAATGGAAGAATTGGCTCGAATGTACATTAAAGATATTGTCAGATTGCACGGTGTGCCTTCTATCATTATATCCGACAGGGATCCCCGTTTCACATCAAGGTTCTGGGGAGCCTTTCAGCATGCATTTGTGACTCAGTTAAGTTTGAGTACTGCATATCACCCTCAGACAGATGGTCAATCAGATAGAACTATCCAAACCTTAGAGGATATGCTAAGGGCTTGTTTTTTGGACTAGCCGCCGAGCTGGGATCGATATATACCATTAGTGGAGTTTGTTTATAATAATAGCTACCATGCGAGCATCGGAATGGCTCCGTATGAGGCTTTGTATGGTAGAAAATGTCAATTCCGCTATGTTGGTATGAAACTGGAGAAAGGAGCTTATTAGAGCCTGAAATGATAGCTGAAACTACTGAGCAGATAAAGAAGATTCGTAGCTGAATGCCTATAGCCCAAAGCCATCAGAAAGGTTATGCTGATCAAAGGCAAAAGTCTTTGGAATTTGAAAAAGGGGAGCATGTCTTTCTAAAGGTTACACCAACTACTAGAGTGGGAAGAGCTATTAAGACTAAGAAACTGAACCCCCGTTATATTGGACCATTTGAGATCCTAAAAGAATTGGGCCGGTGGCTTATAGGATTGCTTTATCGCCATATCTTTTGAATTTGCATGACGTGTTTCATGTGTCACAGCTTCGGAAGTATACTCCTGACGCAAGTCATGTTCTGGAACCGGAACCGATTCAAGTGAGAGAAGATCTAACACTTTCAGTAATTCCGGTGAGAATTGATGACACTAGCATTAAACGATTATTCAGAAAGGAAGTATCACTAGTAAAAGTAGCTTGGAGTCGAGCTGGTATTGAGGAACACACTTGGGAACTCAAATCAAATATGCGGAAGGACTACCCACATCTCTTTTCAGGTAACTACGTTTGAATTTTGGGGGCAAAAGTCTTTGTTAGGTGGGTAGGATGTAAACTCCGTTAAATTAGTAAATAATTAGTTGATAAATTAATTCTTAATAAAAAAAATTAGAAATATGAATATTAGATCAAATTAGGCTAGAGCTCATCGAAATGAGAATTTTAACACTAATTTCGAAGAAATCGGTCCAAGATTAGACCGAACGGGTTGGATCGGTTGAACCAGGGCCCAACTGTGCCAGCCTTTAAATGAACCCACGTTCCTTCTCTTCCCTATTTTTACTGAAGCAGCGTTGAAGCATACAGGGAAAGGGAAAGAAGGAAAATTTCCAATAACCCTTACGGTGAATTCAAAATCCTGTAACTCCTCCGTTCGAATTCCGATCGTCGCACCGTTTGCGACCACGCATCCACCACGTCGAGCTCCACATTTCTATTGAAACAATTTTATAGGTAAGCCATTAATCACTCTCAGCCACTCCTTTTCCCCAATTTTCGAAAATATTATAGGGGTATTGAATTTCTTTACTTTTTGATGTTTTAGGATCCAATTAGCTTGAGAAAAACGTTCACTCTTGCTTATATGAAGCTTGGATAAGGTGAGGATACCATAAATTTGATTTAAATTACTGAGTTTATGTTTTGAGTATTAAAGTGGGTATATATGTGTTATAAATTTGTATTAGGTTGTGAATAAATAATTGGAGCTTGAAAATTGTGGATATTGGAACTCGGAGGAAGCTAAATACTAGTGTTTTGTTGAGGTCTTTGGGGCTGTTCTTGTGTTAATAAGCTACCTTGATCACTACGAGGAAATCGGCCAAGGTATGGTTTAGGTTTCTTGCATTTAATATAAATATTCTATGAAAACTTAGGCTAGATGACCTTAGGATAAGTTGAAGCGAATGGAAATTTACAATGTGTGTTCTTAACATTTATGGTGAAAGATGGATATGTGATGGTAATTGTGGATGTATGGACAATAATGTGATAATTGTTGAGTTGATGATGATGTGGTTATGTTTACATTGATTAAATGTATAACGAGATTGTTGAGGTATGAAATTGAGCTATGTTGTTGTATGATGGATGATAAGAAATGGTGAGAGATCATGTGGCTGGGGTATAGCATGTAATAGGGTTGATTCCAAGTGTGAAATGGCTGATTTGTGAATGAAAGAAAACAATTAAATGGAGGTTAAGGAGTTTTGCAAACTTTGGTTTTTGGCCAAACTTCGGCGAGGCATAACTTAGCTTTCGGATCCCAATTTGCTCCCAATATGTTTTAAAGTAAAAATTGGGTTCGTGAAGTTTACGCCATTCGAATAACGGGTGAAAAATATTTTAAATCGAAGAAGTTATGGGTGTTGGAAGATTTGAACTCAGAACTGATTTTCTTGCACTTCTGCAGCTTTGCTACTAAATCTGTTTTTTTTTTAAAGAACGCATAGCATGGAATTTTGGCGATGCGTACGCGACTGGTCCTATGCGTACGCGTGAGGAGTTAGCAAGCATGTCCACGCGTACGCATGACCCAACGCGCACGCGTGACATGAAGTTTTCTCCTACACGTACGCATGACAAAGGGACGCGCGTGCAAGCTGCATCTTTACACTCCCATGCGTACGCGTGAGCCACGTGTACGCGTGGCCCCCTATTTCAGCAAACATGGTTTTCAGAATCTTAAACCGCACTTCAAGCTTCTAAACTTTTATTTTTATTCCTCTAGTCATAAATAGTAGTATTAAACCTGATAGTCAGATGAAGCTAGGAAATGTGGATAACTTGGAGGTGAAGTAAAGCTGAAAAGCGATGAATTGATTATGAAATGTTACGGATGATCATGTATGATACTTAGCTTGATAATCAAATGAATGATCATGTATGATACTTGGCTTGAATGATTAAATGATCTGAGATACGAGATTTCCTTGATAGAGTACCATGGCTTGCCACCACGTGTACCAGGTTGAAAACTCGATACTCTGTTGACCCTACGACGTAAGGGTGACCGGGCACTTATAAATTCTCGGAAATGGTATCCCCTTGAGCGATTTGATACATATATGAGTAAAAGCTATGCATAGACTCATGGGGATGCACGTCGGGGGACAGTCCAATGGTTTAGCAAACCAGACTTGTCGGGTTGGCTTGATAACCGACAGATGAGACTCATCAACCATAGGACAGGCATGCATCATATGCATACTACTTGAATTACTTGTTTGTGCATTATCTAGGTGTGCCTAAGTGTATTTGCCATGCTAAATGTATATTTGTTACCTGTAATATTTGTAACCTTCTTGTACTTGCTTTTATCTGTTTATTTATCTATGAAATGTTGACGGAAGTGGAGGTATGGAGGAAAGGCAGTATGGGACTTAGATTTAAGATTAAGTTAAGTTAGGCTTGGATACTCTTAGAAAACCACCTCTTATGGCTTCTGTTTAATACTTTAAGCTCTATAATCTGAGTGTCGGCGTTTTAGGATTGCCTCTGGCATTCCCGGGACCTTATATATTATGTGTGTGACACATTTACCATATTGAGAACCTCTGGTTCTCACCCCATACTATGTTGTTGTTTTTCAGATGCAGGTCGAGAGGCATCTCGTTAGGCGTCTCGACTCCTGAAGCGAAGTGGTTATTGGATTATTTTGTTGTACAGTGATGTATATATATGTACTTAGTTTTCTCTCCGCATAACTTTTTCTTTTTTATCCTCTTAGAGGTTTATGGAAAAACATGATTTTGTTTATGTACCTTTGGATTTTGGATATGTAAATATATATGTGTAAATATTCTCTGGCCAGCCTTGGCTTCGCAGGTTGAGTTAGGAGCTTGTTATTTTGTATCTTTGGCACTCTAATCCCACTTTTATTATCTTATGTTTGGTAGTTATAGTTTTCTTAGCACGCAAGTTAACTTGTTTCTTGAGCGTTGCGTTTTTATTTTGTGATTTTTATTTCATCTATTTTTCAAAACTCCTAGTATATTATAATCTTTCTGCTATTATATGTATACTTTATATTGTAGAGGTAGTAATACTATACCACCTTTGTTTTATGGCTTAAGCGTAAAGTTTAGTGTGGTAGGGTGTTACAAAAATGACATAATTTTTTTTCATATTTTTGCTTCTATTGGCAGCGAAAATAAAAAAAAATTAAATTTATCTTGTTTTTGTTAACTAAGACTGCGTGTATCTTCTAAAATTTGTTTTCGTATTTTAAAAAAAAATCAAATATGGTTAAGATGTGAAAAATTACTACCATAATAACAAATTTTTAAAGTTTCATGAAAAAAACAGTTTTTTTCCCCCATAATTTTGAGTTCGTTGGACAAACTTATTCTAAAATTAAGATTTTTTATGAAACTGTTTTGCATTAATTTCAAAAGTTCAATGCCATTAGGACTAATAACATTAGTTAAAATTATTATTTTTTATCAATTATTTGACTCTTCAAACCTACTAACTGAGTTTATATATATTTCATAATTTAACTACTATATTTTCTTAAATATTGCTAAAATTTTACAATTAAAAAATAATTACTCTAACATTTTATTATTATTTCTATACTCAAGAAATCAATTATATTAAGTATACATTAAATCAATTATTAAAATTAATTATTAATATAAAATATATATTAAAAATAGATTAAATAATATAATGCAATTAATTTTAATTTACAAATAATATTTTTACTAACAATTTATGCTTTGGAATGTGTGATTCAGAGTGACAGCCACCTCTACCGTAACTAAGTTTTTGAGGTAGATAAAGGAGTTCCTATCTTAATCAAGTGTGTTGCCACCCGTACTAGATAGAATCTTTTGATGCTAAATTTTAGCACCTTATTTTTTTCTCTCTCCTCCTTGCTTGAAGTACCATTGTAGTATCTGTGTAAGCGCCCACAAACACCCTCTCAACCAATCACAACTCACTGCCTTTGACCTCTCTCTTTTCACACTCCTTCCCCTCTCTCTCTCTCTCTCTCTCTTCCATATAGATCGCTTTCTCTCACAGAAACAATCACTAGTACTAGTACTACTACTGCTACTCCAACAACAACAACAACTAAACTATCATATTCTGCTGAATATTATTATTATTATATTTTATTAAAAAGACATGGCAACATCGTATTCTATTCTAATTGCACCATAGGTTCTCTGATTATCTGATGTTGTTGTTGCTTCATCTTCTTCTGTCACGTTATTAGCACATTTTCCCTGTTTTATAATACTCTGCACTGCAAAATCCAAGTTCAGAGCTTCACCGTACTAGTACTACTACTACTACTACACTTCTACTTCTACTACCACCCCATTTCAATTTTCTTTCAAAGTTGCTTCCTTTTTTGTTTTTCTCACCTTCCCCTTCAGTCTTTTCCTTCTATATTGCACTCTTATTATTCTGGAACCTTCTATTCAGTGTCACTCCATAACCTTCTGGGGTTAGAATTTCGAATTTGGAATTCCATTGACATATTTGGGTTTATCTTTTAATTTTTTCATCTGGGTCTAGTTTTTTTTTTGTGTGGTAAATTTGGATGGTGATGATCTCTTTTTCTCTGAGATCTGAACTGTATTTTTTAGGGTTTATGCCTATGCTTTGTTCATAGCCTGTGGAATTTGGAATTTTCCTTAGGTCTTGGAAAAGAAAAAGAACCCTTTCCTTTTTTTTCCCATCCCTAGATTCCTCTGGTTGTGGCTACGTGAAAAGTAGCAGATTCCTTTGCAAAATAATGCATCTTTGTCCACAAGATTAAACTCTTACCACTCTTAATATCTTCTCTTTGTTATATATATCTCTCTCTCTGTCTCTCTTCTTTTTAATTGAATATTTACTTGAGTTGCTATGTATGTATGCAACTATTGCCTATAGCTTATTAGAAGAAGAAGAAGAAATGAACAGGGGAATTGAAGTTCTGTCTCCGGCTTCTTACCTTCACAACTCAAATTGGTTGTTCCAAGAGAGTGCAGGAACCAAATGGACACCACAAGAGAACAAGCAATTTGAGAACGCTTTGGCGCTCTTCGACAAGGAGACGCCGGACCGGTGGCTGAAGGTGGCGGCTATGATCCCGGGGAAGACGGTTGGTGATGTGATCAAACAGTATAGGGAGTTAGTTGAAGATGTTAATGTAATTGAATCTGGGTTCATACCAATTCCAGGGGGAACTACTGATGGTTCTTTCACATTGGAGTGGGTTGATAATCATGAATTTGATGGGTTTAAGCAATTCTATGGTGTTGGTTGCAAAAGGGGTTCTTCCACTAGGCCTTCTGAACAAGAAAGGAAGAAAGGTGTACCATGGACGGAAGAAGAGCACAGGTAATAATTTTAACAAAAATGATATCACCACACCAAAAATTAATTACTAAATCAGTTACTGCATATTTGTACATAAATATATTTTTAATATATATATTATATTTTAATATATATTTTATACCCATACCTAAATTATTGACTGATTTTTTGTTTATAAGTATTTCAGATGCCTTTGAACAAATGGAAACTGACATTAGATTGAAAATTTGAGTTTTTGAAGAGGATTTGTTTTAGTTAGTGTTATACTGATCTTGCTATGTGTTTTGTGTATGTCAAATAGTAGAAGAAGAATCCATGCTTTGCTAATGATTTTGAAGTTATAGAACCGATCAAGAGGTGCAGTTAGCTTCATGTGAAGGTAATAGCAGAGAGCTGCGAGATGACAATTTAGTCAAACTTGTCAAATTATTTGACAATTATCGCCTATCAACTTCACATGAAGATATCTGCACTTGAGTTGCGACTTTGAATTTGAGATCTTTTTTTTAGTGTTTAGTTTGCAAGTTTTGGTTACTATTTTCCCTTTTGCTTAGTGAATTTGATGTTGGACTAATTGCTAATTGAACTAATTATCCACACCACAGGCTATTTTTGATGGGTTTGAAGAAGTATGGTAAAGGTGATTGGAGAAATATATCTCGAAATTTTGTTACAACAAGGACGCCGACGCAAGTTGCAAGTCATGCTCAGAAATACTTTATCCGGCAACTTAACGGCGGCAAGGATAAGCGGAGATCCAGTATCCATGATATCACAATGGTTAATCTCCCTGAAACAAAGTCGCCTTCGTCGGAAAGTAACAAACCTCCTTCTCCAGATGCAAATTTGAATCAGAATCAGAAGCTTTTGTCAAGCATGGTTAAACAGGAATATGACTGGAAATCACCACCATATGAGGGTGTGCCTTTGCTGTTTGATTCAACAAATGGAAATTCGTTCATGACACCTTTGTGTGGAGCTTCTTCATACGGATCTAAACCTCAGGAGCAGTATTTACTCAGAGGAACTTTCCATGGATTTCAATTTGGACCTTATGATACTTTTATGCAAATGCAACCTCAGTGAAACTAGGCATGTATAATCAGGGTGTAGAATTCTGAAAAAGGTACTAAAATGCTAAACCTCAATTTCGTCGTAAACTCTTATCTAAAATGTGTTACATGACATTCTAAGAGTGCGTCTAGTTTACTT
>NC_029786.2:91538938-91542403 GCF_000816755.2 Arachis ipaensis
GGATGCAATAAAATTACTTTTTAATATAAAGGTAACTTTGATTGAGAAAAAAAAAAAGAAAACAAGTTAATTAAAGTTTTTTTATGGATTATTTGACAACTTTAAGGTATCTAATTGTACAATGTAAATATTTAGAATATAAAATACACGTGAAGTAATGTTCAAGAATCAAGAGAATTAACTGTATTTGTTTTTAAAATATTAAAAATATGTTACTAATATGTGATTTATGAGAAGATAAGTTATGAAGCTTTTGATTGTGTAACAATAGTTTTTTCTAATTGGATGTTTGATGATTTAATTTGATTTGATTTGATTTGAATGATTGAACTTAGATGGTGGCTAATGCATCTTATTTGCATCTTCTATTTAGGAAGGACTTATCTGGAAGAATGTCAAGAGCACAAGGAAGTTATGTGTAGCTTGTGACTATTCACCTTTTTGGAAAATGCTTGCAATAAAAAGTAATGTTATATGTGTATTATTTTTGTGTATATTATTTTGTATATTTCTTTACTTTTGATATTAGAAGTGAATGATAAAAAAAATTAAAAAATTAAAAATATTTTTTCTATATTTAAGAAAATATACAAAAATATACACACAAAAAATGCAAATATTCTCTCCATGCAATAAATATGCAGCTTTCATGTTCACATATTGAATGAACAAAGCCAAAGCCATCAATCATATATTAGTGGTGTAATTTAAAAAAAAAAGAGATATTTTAGGGGGTTGTAATTAATGCTTTTAGATGATTAGACCATAAAGCTTTTTCAGATATGACTTGTGGGTGATTCATTAGGCACCTGGGCCTTAGCTTTGTCAAATATGAGTGAATATTTTGGTATAGAATTGGTATAGGTTCAATTCCTCATGTGTACTAAAAAGATGTGATTTATAATGAAACATTTTGAAACACAAGTCTCTATGTATTAGAACTATTTAAGTATTTTTTACTCTTTTAGTTCTATAGTAACATCTTAAATTTACCAAATTATACTAAGATCATATATTAATGTAAAACAAACAAACATAACTGTACACTAAAATAATAATTGACTAGAATTATTCTAAAGTTTATATTATTATATTATTTTAGTGTAGTATGCACTATATTTATCTTGGTACTATCTTAGCATTGTACTGGGTTCTATATAACATGGTGGACGTTAAGATCCTACTACCCCAAATTAAAAGTCCACGATTATGTAGTAGAACATTGTTTTTAAGTGCTACCCATCTGATTAATCAAGTCCACGAGTTACTTTTTTCAATTCTATAATATTATTATGTTGAGTTAAGCCTCCAATGGGTTAATGATCTTAGGTGGTGGACACACAAAAAAAATTAATTAATAATGAAGCAATTAAGATTCCTAATGCGTGGAATGATCAAAGTGAAGAATCATTCACGTGCTCTTTGTTTGCAAGTGGAACTGTGGAAGCAGTTAATTTTGGTTTTGGACACTATATCCCATGTCACCATATGCTTTGTTTTGAAACACATGCTGAGTCACACAGCATTTCTTCAAAGTGACACAAAAAAAATTGTACTTTCAAATTACCTTATTTATTTCCACTAAACTAAAATAGGTAAACAATAATAAAAAAGTATTTTGTGTATTTATTTTATAAGTTTAATTTTGATATATTTATGGTTAAAATTATTTTACACTAATATTATATCAAAAGTAAATTCTTATTTTATTTTATTTTTTAAATTTTCATATTTTATTTTATCATTTGATAAAGCATTCACATAGTTTAGTTAAATTTCAGATTCCATTAAATAATATAATTTATCTAATTAATTTACGAAACAAAAATAAATACAAATAAGTAATCTATCTCTAAAAGAGATGAGTTGACTGAGTTTGACATGGAATCTTGACCATAGATGAAGCCAAGAGCCACTAATTTGAGCATCTCATGCTCCACTCTTTCTCCTCTTTTCAATTTGTTCTCTCCATAATTATCAAGTTGTTACTCTCTTTTTTCTATCTTTTAACTTTTTAAGTTAAAATATCTTTAGTGCATATTCCTCTTCCTATAATTCCTCTGGTTCCAAGGGCTTAGTTTTCCATCCATGAACATAGATTTTATTTTAACTCATTCACACTCAATATCCGAGTTTTACTACTAATCTTGGAACCTTATGCCTTTCAGTGGGACAATCTATCTGTTAGATTCTACTGATCAACAAGTTGTGGTTATGATTTGCGTTTTAAGCTTTTGGAATGATTGATATGAAGTTTTATACTTCATTAAAAAGCAAACAATGTGAGTTCTACCGTGGGGAAAGAATATTAAGGTCTTTAGAGGACCAGGATCTTTGTGCATTTTTTTTAATTTTAGGACTCATTTGATATTAAATCAATTTATAATTAAAGTATATTTTTTATTCATTTACACGTGACACAACCACATTTCACTTCTTTAACTATCGAAATGACCATTCCACCCTCCACACAAATAAATTTTTATTATATTTAATTATTCATGAGATCTAATCGAGATGTAAATTATCATGAAAAATAAATCATGTGAATATAGATTTTGACTAATAAGTAAGATTGCACCTATGGACAATTTTATGTTGCTTTGTCAAGAGTTAAGTGTTGTAGTGGCCTCAGGGTTTTAATTATGGACGAAGACGGCAATCCGAAGTCATCAACAACAAATGTCGTGTTCAAAGATGTTTTTAATAATATTTAGGTAAGAATAATATTATTTTCATTTTAATAGCATATTATGATTTATACTTTTGTACAAATATTTACTGTAGATATAACTAATTTATCTATAATTCTGTTTTCAGATTTGAGATGAAATGTGTAACAGGGAGCACAACATCATATGACAATTGCTTTTCTAATGAAGTTAGTAAGATACTAGGTTGTCAATAAATTTTTATTAGCCTTTTGATATAAAGTTTAGTGTAAAATTGACATGCTATTATTACAGTTATATATGTTCTTATTTTTTTATATCTCTCTCCTTATGGTTCAAGAATATTATAGACTTCAAACTTTTTCATTTGTATTTTACTTTGAATAAAAATAAAACAACATATTCAGTACGTTTATTATATAATGACGATGATACTGTTACATTAAACTCAAAAAATGTATGATTATAAATATTATTTTCGATTTAACATGTCAAATTTAAATATAAGTCACGAGTTTAATACTAGTAGATTTTAGAAGGACTAAAATTATGTGAATAAAATTAAGTTATGATCGACATATATATAACATAGTAATTACTATATTAATTTAAAATAAAAAATTTTAAAAATTTTTCATTTTAAATATATTAAAAACAATTAAAGACTTGATTAAATTTACTTAACTAATAGTATTATACAAATAATAATTAGAATAATTAAATAATATTACTGTATTTTTAATATTTATATTACTCATGATATATATAATTACTAGAATTTATCTAATAATCT
>NC_029786.2:91542611-91547542 GCF_000816755.2 Arachis ipaensis
TTTATGTCTTAATATTTTTAGTATAATTGGACCATCTTTTAATTTATTCATTATAATTTTACTAATTTAGAAGTCATCTATGTAATATAAAAAATAGTGTGAGAAATTTTCAAAGCCACAAAAATAGCATATTCTTTCTAGTCCTTAAAGAACCACTTTATACTTTCCTCACCATAGACAAATCCGAGTTAGATTCATGCATTGTAGTAGAAATATTCTTTAACCTTTTTATTTTATATGCCAAAATTTAATTAAAATTTCTTTTGTTTTTCAATTTTAAATTAAGGTGTAGTGTATTTTTATTTGATTGGTGGTTATTTATATTGTTTAAAATAGTCATTGTTTACCTAACATTCCCTTTTTTAGACTGATTACAAATGTTACATTATTTTTTAATGAAAATCGAGTTATAGCATAACACTTATACATTAATGTGATAATAAGATCACGTTTTCAAGAAAGAAAGAAGAAGAAAATTTCACTCTGAATAGGTTTTAAAAAAAATAAAATACTAAGTTGGCTATACGTTTATTTGAGAGCCAAGGTATTTTTAGCAGATACCCATACTACAATATTAAAGAATATCCGAGGAGTTCGATCATATCTTGAAATTTGGTGCTATATCTCAATTCGAGTTTAGATAAGTCAAAGTAATATTTAAATATGAGTATATGCCCAAAATGATCCCTGAATTTTAAATCGCTATTCAATTTAGTCCTCGACTTTTTAAAATGACCAATTAAATCCCTGAAATTCGAAAAAGTGCATCTCCGTTAGTCCCTTGCAGAAGTGTCGTCTAAACGTTGATGATGTGGCATTCCAACTCTATGCTGATGTGTACCAAACGGTACCTGAAATTGTTTAATAATATCCAAATTAGTCTATTTTCAATTATAAAACCCTAATCCCCAAATTATTGTCTTCTCTTCTTCAATCTCTCTACTGTCTTCTTCTCTTCTTCGTCCTCTCCGCTATCTTCTAGTTTATATTCATCCTGAACTACAACATCAATACACTTACCTAAAAACTATTTTAATTACAAGTTAATATAATGTGGTTGGATTAATTTTAAGTTCAACACAGATTTGAATTATATGTATTCTTACAGGTTCGTCCATTAAGCTAAAATGTATTTTTCACTTTTAAGAAGATAACCATTGTCATCATCTTCAAGGTCTTAACATCACTTTCTAAGTTTGTCATCTTCCAATTGAACTCATGCAACTTTTTTGTGAAATGGGTGTTGCACAAACTGGTTCTTCACCTCCATCAACTCAACAGAAAAAATTACAATGGATTTTATACTGCAAAGTAAAAAACGCAGGTGAATCCAAACTCAAAGTGAAACTATCTTAACATTTTCTTTAGAGCCATAATCTTACCTTATAGTTTGGACAACCATAAAATAGTCTACCAGGATTCTCTGTCGTCGTTGAGTACTTCATCACCATCCGAAGTCTGCAATTATAGAAAATGGCGTTCTTACCTCCTCTGTTCCACATTCTTTTGCTGACATAAGGTCTCCCTATAGAGTTGTTTCTACTTGAGCTACTTTGACTTCTCTCCCCACCACCCATCATCACTCATGCAGACGAGAAAACAAGATGAACTGGAAGATAGTGGAGAGGTCGAAGAAGAGAAGAAGATAGCAGAGAGGTCGAAGAAGAGAAGAAGACAACGGAGAGGTCGAAGAAGAGAAGAAGATAGTAGAGAGAACGAAAAAGAGAAGACAATAATTTGGGGATTAGGGTTTTATAATTGAAAATGGACTAATTTGGATATTATTAAGCAATTTTAGGTACCAATTTGAATCAAATTCAAGTTTGGTACACATCAGCATACAGCTGGAATACCACATCATCAACGTTTAGACGGTACTTCTGCAAGGGACTAACGGAGATATACTTTTTCGAATTTCAGGGATTTAATTGGTCATTTTAAAAAGTCAAAGACTAAATTGAATAGAAATTTAAAATTCAGGGACCATTATGAGCATTTACTCATTTAAATACTACTAAGATCACGTTTCCAAGAAAGAAAGAAGAAGAAAAATTCACTCCGAACAGGTTTTTAAAAAAAACTAAAATACTAAGTTGGCTATACGTTTATTTGAGAGTCAGGGTATTTTTAGCAGATACCCATACTACAATATTAAAGAATATCCGAGGATTCGGTCATATTTTGAAATTTGGTGCTATATCTCAATTCGAGTTTAGATATAAGTCAAAATAATATTTAAATACTATTAAACACTACATCTAGTTAAAAGTCATAATAACTTCGTCCATCATATACTTGACAAAAAGGGGCCAAAAGCTTTACACCGATCACTCATTTATATAGGCTATACTCACATATGAATTTATACCATACATTGGATATAGAGATCTTATTATGGCACTCATTAAAAAAAAAGTAAAAGAAGATCTTATTATAAGCTATACTCACATATAAATTCATACTATACATAGGATATAGAGATCTTATTATGACACTCATTTAAAAAAAGGAGAAAGATCTAAAAAATATGTTATTCTTATTTTCTTTTTGTATTTCTGCACTTTTTACTGTGTATTAAAGTGTCTCCCAATATATATATATATATTATTGTAGTTTGATCTTGAGAAAATAAAGATTTTAATATTATTAATATTATTTATTTGTTAGTATAATTTGATGATCTTTTAATTTTTATGTTTATGACCGTGTTGTGTTTAATGTTAACCCGAACTTAATACAATATCTAATTTGGGTGAGTTTTTATGAGAATATCTTTTTTCAAGTGATCTTATTTAAAAGATCATTTAGAAAAATAAAAGTAATTTTATATTTGGATATCTCATGTCAAAATATCTTTTTTATCTAACAATTATGTTTGGATATAACAATATAAAATTTTTTTAGATATTTGTTTCGTCTGTTATAGTTCAAACTAATACAACTCCTTACTAATGTGTTATTGATTGAATACTTTTTGTAGATTGATTACTGTTCGAATATTTTTATGTTAAATGATTACTAATGTTACATTATTTTTTAATGAAAAATGAGTTATAGCATAACACTTGTATATTAATGTGATGATAATAATATCATGTTTTCAAGAAAGAAAGAAGAAGAAAAATCCAATCCAAAAAATTTTTTCAAAAAAAAAAAAAAACACCTATATCTCAGTTTGAGTTTAGATATATCAAAACAATATTTAAATATTATTAGACATTGCATTTGGTTAAAAGTTGTAACAATTTTGTCCATCATATACTTGACAAAAATGGTCAAAAGCTTCACATTAATCACTCATATATATAGGCTATACTCACATATAAATTTATATCATACATTGAATATAGAGATCTTATTATGGCGCTCATTAAAAAAAAAGTAAAAGATCCGAAAAATATGTTATTCTTATTTTTTTTCTGTATTTCTGCAATTTTTAATATATATATATAAGTTACAGTTTAGTGTTGAGAAAATAAAGATTTTAATATTATTAATATTGTTTATTTGTTAGTATGAATTCGATGATCTTTTAATTTTCACGTTCATGATCGTGTTGTTTTTAATGTTAACATGAATTTAAAATGGTATTTAATTTGGGTGAGTTTTTATCAAAATATTTTTTTTCAAGTGATTTTCTTAAAAGATCTTTTAGAAAAGTTAAAGTAATTTTATGTTTGGATATCTCAAGTCAAAATATGTTTTTATCTAACAATTATGTTTGTATATAACAATATAAAAGTATTTTTAGGCATTTGATTCATCTGTTATAATTCGAACTAATATAACACCTGACTAATGCATTATTGATTGAATACTTTTTTCTAGACTGATTATTGATGGAATACTTTTTTTAGACTAATTGAACGTTACATTATTTTTTAAATGAAAACCGAGTTATAGCATAACACTTCTACATTAATGTGATGATAAGATCATGTTCCAAGAAAGAAAGAAGAAGAAAATTCACTCCGAATATTTTTCCAAAAAAAAAAAAATACTAAGTTGACTATATATTTATTTGAGAGCCATAGTATTTTTAACAGATATCCTTACTACAATATTAAAGAATATCTATGGGGTTTGGTTATATCTTGAACTTAGGTGTAATATCTCAGTTTGAGTTTAAGTACATCAAAACAGTATTTAAATACTATTAGACACTGTATTTGGTTAAAATTCATAACAATTTTGTCCATCATATACTTGATAAAAATGGCCAAAAACTTCTATTAATCACTCATATATATAGGTTATACTCACATATAAATTTATACCATACATATGATATAGAGATCATGTTGTGACACTATTAAAAAAAAGGAAAAAGATCCAATAATATCTTAATCTTATTTTCTTTTTGTATTTTTGTATTTTTTTTCTGTGTATTAAAGTATCTATCTCTATATATATTGTTGTAGTTTGGTATTGAATATTGAAAAAATAAAGATTTTAATATTATTTATTTGTTAGTATGAATTTGATGATCTTCTAATTTTCACGTTTATGATCATGTTGTTTTTAATGTTAACATGAATTTAACATGATATCTAATTTGGGTGAGTTTTTACTTAAACAATTTTTTTCTAAAAGATGTTTTAGAAAAGTAAAAGTAATCTTATATTTGGATATCTCATGTTAAAATATTTTTTATCTAACAATTATATTTGGATATAACAATATAAAAGTATTTTTTTAGATATTTGAATCGTCTCTTATAATTCAAATTAATATAACACATGACTAACACATTAATTGATTGAATACTTTTTTGTATGATGATTATTGATCGAATACTTTTTGTAGATTGATTACGAATGTTACAATTTTGTTAATGAAAACCTAGTTAATTATAGCATAATACTTGTACATTAATGTGATGATAAGATCACGTTCCCAAGTAAGAAAGAAGAAAAACTCACTCAAAATAG
>NC_029786.2:91547840-91555329 GCF_000816755.2 Arachis ipaensis
AAAAAAGAAAAAAAAAAAACTCCCACAAAATATTTTTCGCAAAAAAAAAAAAAAAATACTAAGTTGGTTATACATTTATTTGAGAGCCAGAGTATTTTTAGCTAATACCTGATACCTGATACATGATACCCATACTACAATATTAAAGAATATCCATGGAGTTCGGTCATATCTTAAAGTTTGGTGCTATATCTCATTTTGAGTTTAAGTACATCAAAAGAGTATTTAAATAATATTAGACACTGCATTTGGTTAAAAATCGTAACAACTTCATCCATCATATACTTGACAAAAATGGACAAAAACTTCGCATTGATCACTCGTAGGCTATACTCACATATAACTTCATACCAGACACATGATATATATAGATCTTGTTGTGGCACTCTGACGAGGGGCGGAAGTTAGGCCAATTAAGAGATTATAATGTAACAGAACAGCGTTGTGAGTATAGCTCTTAACCAGTTAAAATCCGCCTCATCAATTTAGAAAGGTTGTCACAAAAGTTTAGAATAAAAATACTGGGAGTATGAGTCCCATGTCGTCTCCCAACGAGTTGCTAGAAAGGGTGCTAAGTTATTAATCAGGAGTTTCCGAGGGATTTGAGAGTTGATTAACAGAAAATAAACAATTGTAATTTTGTGCAATGAAAATTAAAAGAAATTTATATTATTCAAATTAAAAAGCCCTGATTGGGGGAATGATTAATTGGAAGTTCTGTCCTTGTTGGAATTCTCTCAAGTGTAGTATAAAGAGGTTGTTATTTTCACTTAGTTAACCCTTACTAAATAAAGAAAAGTCAAGTGAATGAGCTAACTCTTATTCGCAAATCCTAGTCCTCTCCCTTGGAAAGGTCTAGCGTTAGTAAATACAGAATTAGCCAACAACTTTCAATTTAACTAACCACTTGAGCATTCCAACTCAACTGTCTCCTCCTAATCAATCCACATGTCAAGTAGGGAATCTACTCCATTGACATGAATATAATACTCAGAAAAATATAAGAAGAAGACATGATGAATTGAATAAAATAAAGCTTTGAAAATTAATTAAAGATAAAAGTAATCTTTTTCATTAACAATCCATGAAAATAATCCAATTACCACTCTAAACAAGAATTAAGAATATGGAATAAATAAAAGAGTAAGTAAGAAAACAAACTAGAATAGTATCTTCAACGGAGGTGATGACTCTTCAATATCCAAAAGCAAAAGCAATAAACTAATAAATTATGAATGTAAACAGAACCTAGAAGAAGAGTAGTTTCTCTCTAGATTCAGATCTAAAAACCTAAAAACTATCCTAATGAGAATATATGAGTGTGTATGTCTCTGTGTGTCGAGTCTCTGCTTGTTCTCTGGCTTTATTCTGTGTTTCTGGGCCAAAAACTGGGTCAAAACGCGGCCCGAAATCGCCCCCAGTGTTTTATGTTAATTTTGCAGATCGCGCAGGTCACGCGTACGCGTCAGTCACGCGTGCGCGTCATTTGGCGAATTTCCTTGTCACGCGTACACGTCGTCCATGCGTGCGCGTCATCTTGCAGAACTCCATTCCACGCGTACGCATCAGGCACGCGCACGCGTCGCTGCAATTTTCTCCATTCCGCGTGCTCGCGTGAGCCATGCGCGCGCGTCGGTGCTCACTAGTCATCTCCTTAGTTTCTTGTGTTCTTTCCATTTTTGCAAGCTTCCTCTCCATTCTCTAAGCCATTCCTACCCTACAAAGCCTAAAACACTTAACACACGGATCACGGCATCGAATGGTATAAAGGAAAATTAAAATATACAAATTAATGATCTTTAGGAAGCAAGTTTTCAACCATAGAATAAAACTAGGAAGGGATTGTAAAATCATGCAAATTATATGAATAAATAGGTAAGGATTTAATAAAACCATTCAATTAAATATAAGATAAACCATAAAATAGTGGTTTATCACACTCATTGAAACAAAAAGAAGGAAAAAAGATCTAAAAAGTATGTTATTCTTATTTTTTTCTATATTTATGCACTTTTTACCGTGTATTCTATATATATATTGTTGTAATTTGGTGTTGAGAACATAAAGATTTTAGTATTATTAGTATTGTTTATTAATTTTCATGTTTATGACCATGTTGTTTTTAAGGTTAACATGAATTTAATACGATATCTAATTTGAATAAGGTTTTACGAAAGTATCTTTTTTTCAGTGATATTTTTTTAAAAGATTTTTTAAAAAAATAAAAATAATTTTATGTTTGGATATTTCATGTAAAAATATCTTTTTTATCAAACAATAATGTTTAGATATAACAATATAAAAGTATGAGTATATAGTCATTTTTTATCATGAATGATTTAGGCGCTCACACAACTAACCACGAAAAATTAAAATTAAAGTTGTATCCATGAAAGATGAATTATATTTGACAAAAATACTCAATCGCTAATTTTTTATTAATTTCGTTAAATAATGAATTAAAATGCCCATATTATCCCTATTATTTTCAATCTTTCTTCCTTATCTCTCTAACACTACCATTGTTAACCACCATGAAAAAAAAATTTACACACACGAACCACCGCCATAGACGCCGACATTGAATCGCAGCAGCGGCGGCTTGAACCACCGCCGCGCACACACATACACACAAGAACCCATACACACTGCCACCACTGTGCACACACACAAGAACCCAGACGCACCGCCACTGCGCGCGTGTGCGCACACACACAGCACAAAAAAAAAAGAATGGAAGAACCCACCCACCATCACCACCACTGTGCACACACACACAAGAACACACCACACACCACCACTGCGCACACACACACACGGTAGAACCCACACATATGAACCACCGTTGCTGAGATTGAAGACCTAACAAAGCCAAGGCACCGCTTTTTGTCTTCTTATGAGCAACCATAGTTATCAAAACCGGATCGGACCATCCAGTTCAACCAAAGATCCGATGAACCGATGGTATAGCCGATTCAATTTAAGATGCAAATCACTTCTGCAATAACTCGGTTAGCGGTGGTCAAATTTGTTAAAAATCAGACGGTTCAACGCGAACCGGTGCGATTCGGACACATGACCTGCACGTCTCCACATTGCACCGGCGGGAATGCTGAATCACAGTAAAAGCACCTTGTGAATTAATTCGTAAAAATGCAGCACCTAGGAGTCGACATAAACCTTGTGCAATGTAAAACTCGGTCAAACCGTAATTAATTAAATAATAAATTAAATAGGAACAAATATGGTTAGAAAATTTAGCGATCGGAATTCGATAATTTAAATATGATATTTGGACTCAGTAAATTTTTTGAGTCGGAAAATATAGTTTTCTGCGTAAAAATGCGCACTAGAAATTTGACCGGCAAAACCAGCTGAGATTTATCCGGTACTGCAGCTGAATAAATTAATTATAAGTGAATAAGGTTAGGAAATGGGAAATTATAATTTGGGAAGCTAGAAATATTTAAAATACGATTTAAAACTCTAATCTTAAAGGTTTTGGCCTAAAGTTGGGCCAACGGACTAAAACAAGTGAACCGAGCCCAAGTGTACCCAATACTCAACATATATAATTCTGCTCATTTACCCTAGAGAATGAGAGAGGGGCGGATAGAAAGAAGAGAGAAAGAAAACCTAGCTTTCTAAACTTCAAATCACCATAACTTTCTCTCCGGAACTCCGATTGGTGAGCCGTTTGTGGCTATGCATCGCTCTTCTCATCCTCTACAATTCTATTTAAGTTTTGTGGTGAGTATTTCACTGTCCTCTGTCCAATTTTCGTTTTTCTCCTTAAATTCGAGTTTGGTTATGGGTGTTGAGTAATTTTATGATTTTGGTTGTTTAGGAGTGCTCTAGTATGAGCTATTGGTGAGTTCCATCAACCAATTTCGTGGGTTAAGGTAAGAAACCCTCTAACCCTTGTGATTTATCAATTTTATGAATCCTAGGTTGATTATAAGTGTGAAAATCAATTATGTTAGAGTATTGGGTGATTTTGGTGCACAATTGGAAGATTGATATTGCTTGTGGGGCCTTGGTGAGGCTTGGAACTAAGAGTTGGTAGAGACTTCCAAGAAGAAGCTCAATTATTTTGGCTACAAGAGGTACGGTTTAAGTTTCATTTAAGTACCGTGTGGTGTGATGAGAATTCCTAGGCTAGATGTCCCTAGGATTAAGTTTGGATTGTGTAAATAGTTAGTACTAATATGTATAGTTGATATGAAATGTAAATTAATGATTGGGTTGAGAATTGTGTGAATTTGTATGTTTGGTGTGTTGAGAATTTGATGAATTGGATAATGAATATTAGTTTGTGGAATATGCATTTAAATTGTGAATTTAGATCAGAGGCCGTGAATCTTGGGCCGGAGGCCAGAAAGAGGTAAGGAAGGTAAGTGATGTGTGTATTGTGTGATGTCATATGAGATTGAATGGAGTTGTGATTGTTGTTGTTTGGTTACAATGGATTGTATGGATTATATGGTTATTGGTTTTAAGGGAGAAATTGATGTCTTTGTTGATAATGCATGTGGGTTGTATATGATAATATGGATTTATATGTATTGGGGGTTTATGGAATTAGTATTATTGAAACTTGAGATGTGGAATGACATATATGATATGGTATTTTGTTTGAAATTGAGTTATTTGATTGAGATTGGTCAAATTGGTGGATTGGTGGATTGTGAATTTAATGAGAATGTTGAAAATATGAGTTGAGGAGGCTTGAGGTTGATTTTGGTAAGTTTTGGTTGGTTTTGAAAAGGTTTGAAATTGGTTTGTGTTAAAAATTTAGTTTTGTTAGTTTTTATGAAAGTTATGATTTTGGCCTACTTTGACGGAGCATAACTTGGTCTTCGGATCCCTGATTTACAACAAACTTATTTAGAAATAAAATTGGATTCGAGAAGTTTATGCCGTTCGAAGAACGGGTGAAAAATGATTTGAAACAAAAAAGTTATGCCCAACGGAAGTTTGGGGTTTGAAAATGTAATCCTGCAACTTTTTAAACTTAGTAAAATTTTTGGTAAAATGTACTTCGACATGCACGCATAGCCGACGTGCACGCATCACTCACGATTTTTACTCTCTCACGCGTGCGCCTGACCGACGCGTACGCGTCGCTGTATTGATGCAGGTGCGTGGTATAAATTCCAGAGAGTTGTGATGGTAGCGTGCCGATTTTGTACGAGGAGCACAAAACGCATCGACACGTACGCGTGGCTGATGCGCACGCGTCACCCTACCTCTCTGCTTCCCACGCGCATGTGTGACCCTGTTTTTAGCAAAAAGTGATGTTTGAGTTTTTAAAGCCGAATTTCAGACTTCTAAGCCTCCATTTTCATCCTTTAAGTCCTAATTTTTTATAGTATGCCTAGTAATGAGAAGAAGCTAGGAAATGTGATAACTTGTTGATGAAGAAAGACTTGGAATAATGAATTGTGATTGAGGAAGTGCAGAAATGATGGTTGAAAATGAATGTGACGTGTGACCCCGGGTAGTAGGCAGTGGCATTGTCCACTTGCTCCGGGTATGAGATGGGAAAGGAGAATCATGATAAATGAATTTAATTATGGATTTTTGAATGAATGTATATCTGTGATATCTGGGTAGTAGCAAGGGACGTTGTTCGTCCCGCTTGCTCCGGATCATTGTTTGAGAATTGGTAATAATGAATTGTGATTATGAATGAATGTGTATTTGTGATACCTGGGTAGTAGCAAGGGTTGTGGTTCGTTCCGCTTGCTCCAGGTTAATGTTTGAGATTTGATAACAATGATGATTGATTGAGGAAGTTTTAACATGTGGCGAGTATGCCGAAGATGCATATATGATTAATGAATGAATGTAGTAAATGAATAATGATGGAAAATGTTGAATGTGAGTATGCTTGTGCTTTCTCTCTGGTTGTAAGGGTGACAAGGCACTGATACCCTCTAATGGTGACAGGGAACATATACCCTCTAATGGTGACAGGGCACAAATACCCTCTAATGGTGACAGGGCACGGATTCCCTCTAATGGTAATAAGGCGCAACAGAGAGACTGTGCCCGGGTTAGCTACTGGACACATCGGGTTGGCTTGATAACCGACAGATGATATCATCAGTCATAGGGCAGGCATACATCATTTGCATATGTTTGAATTGTTTGGGTTTGCCTATTTGTTTTGGATTGCTATATCATATATGCTATGTTACCTGATTATGTGCTACTTGTTCTACTTGTACCTTATTGTGTATTACTTGCCTGTATTGCTTGTGTTTGTACAACTGAGAGATCTCTCATGCTGGTGTCGGTTGACGATGAGGGCTGTTCTTGATGAGATGAGTTGATGATGTAATTGAATAATGATGATGATTATTGAATGAGATAATTTTGAGCTCCCTGGGTAGACGCAGTGAAGTGATCTCACTTGCTCCAGGTAAGGATATGAGGCAATGATATAGAATTGCTGAGACAGAATAACTGCGGATGGTTTTGTTTATAATTCTGATTGTGAATTGTCGGAGAGTTAGAAAGTTGGGAAGCATGAGGAATATGAATCAGATTTAGCATTCCCTTATGACAGTTGCCTGTTTATGGATTAGCGAGAACATAGGATAAATATTTGGTGAAAGGAAGTTTAGGATGCTAAGTGAATTTTTATTACAATGCATTGTATTTATTTGGCACTTTTACCGTACTGGGAACCCATGGGTCGGAGATTCTCATTCCGTATATATCTCTTGTATTTTAGATACAGGTCTAGGTGCTCAGGAGTGAGCTATGGTTCATCTGAGAGATGGCAAAGATATTTATATTCTCTACTTTATATTTTGCTTAGGATCTCTCCACCTTTATTTTGAAAAGCTTATATTATGTATTGAACTCTTTTGAACTTGCCTATAGAGGCTCTTATGTTTCTTTTGGGAGAGATTAGGAGATACTGTTGTCAATTACTGTTATACTGTACCCTAGTCGGCCTAAACTTCGCGGGTCGCGACTAGTGGCTATTTACTTATGTTATATGTCTATATACTGTTCTTCTCTTATTCTCCTTAATGCCTTTATCTGTATATCGCTTTCGACTTCACGCTTTATCTTCTAGTTGTCGATACATGAGTGATACGACTTCACGATTTTATTTTTACTCTTTTCAGACTTCTCGATTAATACTCCTTTCAATTATACTTATATATTATGTATTAAAAATCCCCATTGAGAGTCGTACCACCTTATTATCATTGACTTATGACTCGAGCATAAAGATTTGACTATTAGGGTGTTACATGCAAAGTATCAACACTCTTGCCACTAAGCCAAATTTACTTCTTACTCACTTGTAGGCTAATAATAAAATATATAATAACCAAGTTCACATGAGTAATGCTCTAAACCTGCAACCTTACAATAATTCATATGTGTAAGGTTAATTTTATTTATATGTAATTTTTTTTAGTTTTTTTCTTTTTTAGATTAAAATTATTAAATTAAAGGCTAATAA
>NC_029786.2:91555823-91563389 GCF_000816755.2 Arachis ipaensis
TCGACCATTGACTCATCGGTTGAACCACTAACCCAGTAATCCAGTAACTTTACCGAATTAATTGTCGGTTCGATTTTGATAACTATGTGAGCAAACTTAACCTTTGTTCCTTGTTTCTTTTTTCTTTTTTCCTAGTCTTTTGATTAGTCTCTTATAATTCGAACTAATATAACATTTGACTAACACGTTATTGATTGAATAATTTTTTGTAGAGTGATTAGTGATCAAATACTTTTTTGTAGAATGATTACGAATGTTACATTATTTTTTAATGAAAATCGAGTTATAGCATAATATTTATACATTAATGTGATGATAAGATCATGTTTCCAACAAAGAAACAAGAACAAAAATTCACTCAATAATTTTTTCAAAAAAAAAAAAAATACTAAGTTGACTATATATTTTTATTAGAGAACAAGAGTACTTTTAGGTACATATTAAAGAATATCAGTGGAGTTCGGTTATATCTTGAAGTTTGGTGTTATATTTGAATATCTCATGTAAAAATATATTTTTATCTAATAATTATATTTGGATACAACAATAAAAAATTATTTTTGGTTTAATTATTATATTAAAAATATCTTTTTAAAATAAAAAATAAAAAATATAAATTGTAGCTTTAACAAAGATTTTTTTAATGCTTTTATTTTACTATTAAAATTTTGCTAAACACACTCAAAAAATATAAAAATATCTATTTCTAATAATTTAATAGCATTCAAACAAATTCTAAATCAAGTAAAAAATTATTCTAGAAGATATATGATTTCAGCAGAAGAGTTTTAAACTCATACGTAAAATAAAATAGAAATCTAAAAACACACCAATAAAATTAGGATAAAACTTGAACTTTATCTTATATTAATTTATCAATTGCTTCCCTTACTGATAATCATTCCAATCTACACCCTTTATGTAGGATTATAAATGTTCATAACACGCAGCGGATGTAATAAAGTAATTCTATTGATCTATTTTGTGCTTAAAATTTTATTGAAATAAGATAGGTTAAATGCCAATACATGAGTACCCTAGTGAATAAGAACTTTCTCTTTCGATAATACGAAAGTACTATGTGTATCTACACCGAGACCGATCCTTATTGTCAACTCTTTGACCAATAGATTTAACTGATAAATTTATTGCAACTCCTTGCACCATCAATTTTTCACTAAGAATTGGAATATTTGTGTATATTGAGGTAGAAGAAAAAATTGTGTCTTTTTCTTTTACCACATACATCTATATATATAATATGAGATTAGTAATTGATTTTAGGAACAAATCTTATGAATCAAATTACAACTTAATTTGAAACAGAATCAGTTGGATCATATCCATATTTAAAACTCATCATAGAATAAATAATTAATTATTTAATATTCTCAATTATCATATTATTATATTCATGGTGCTAGCAAAGAATATAATAATATTTCATTTGAATTAAGATCAATCATCTTAAGAACATACATGGGATCCAATAGGAGAGTCCACATCAAGTATGGATCTAAATAAAGTTTTAGACAATTGATATCGGGCCATCTTACTTTATGTACCATACATCTTCTTAAGATGTTCAACAATAGTTGGTGGATCCATATCTTGATGTTGCCTCTAAAGATTAGAACCCGTGGATGTCAGAATGATGCATTTGGCAGTAAGACAATTTTTCTAGTACTTCTCATAAGTCTTGATTGCCTCATTATCAATACTTCCATTCTCTTTAGGAACTAGGGTCGTAACAGCAGGCTTATCGATTATATCAATTAGCTTTGCATGCATGAGAACAATTCTCAAATTGTGATACCAATTATCATAATTGGCTCCAGTCAATTTGTTATGGCTCTGATACCACTATAGGATTATAAGTGTTCATAACACGTAGCAAAAATAATAAAGTAATCCTATTGATCTATTTGTACTTAAAATTTTATTGAAATAAGATTGGTTAGATGACCTAAGTACCCTAGTGAATAAAAAATTTTCTCTCTTAGTAGTACGAAGGTATTATGTGTATCCATACCAAGACTGATCCTTGTTGTCAACTCTTTGACCAATGGATTTAACTGAGAAATTTCTTACAACTCCTTGCACCAGCAATTCTTCACTAAGAATTGGAATATTTGTGTATGTGGAGATGAAAAAAAAAGTTATGTCTTTTTCTTTTACTACATACATCTATATATAGTATGAGATTAGTAACTGATTTTAGGATCAAATTTTATGAATCAAATTACAACTTAATTTGAAATAAAATTAGTTAGGATCTTATCCATATTTAAAATTTATCATAGAATAAATAATTAATTATTTAATATTCTCAATTATTATATTATTATATTCATGGTGCTACCAAAGAATATAATAATATTTTTTTTGGAACCAGCTGAGCTCAACACAGGCATGGAGCATTTGATACATAAACAAACAATAAAATACCACCTATTGTTACCACCTAATTTGCTCAACAAATACGCATTCCTATGTCATCTCCGGCATTGTCATCAACAACAAAAGGGATCCTCGCACCTCCACTCCTTGTAATTATGCATAGTCATGTTGATAACATCGCCAGCACCTTTTCCTGTATCCTAAAATAATTTCCGATTCCTTTCTAACCAAACGTTCCAAATAACCGCAAAGAAGCTTATGAACTACTTCTTGCTTTCCTCCTTCTTAGTTGTGACACCTGTCCAACTTTCAAAGTATTCCTTTAAAGTACCCGGAATGGACCATTTTATGCCAAAATCAGATAACCAAGTGCACCACATCTGCCATGTAAATTCACAATCAAGAAACAAGTGGCAGACATTTTCAACATCCTTATTACATAAAACACACAAATTACCACCCTGGTTAACAATTCCAAGTCGACACAGTCTTTCTTTAGTATTCACTCTCTCTATTAAAGCAAACCATATAAATAGCTCAACCCTTGGAGGAACTAAACCTTTCCAGATAGTCTTGGTGAAGCTATAGCTGGTTACGTCCTCCCGAATTGTCTCCCCCTGTGGTACCTGCACAAAAGAGTTAGTAGAAAACACACCTTGCATGTCAAATTTTCAGATAACTCTATCCTCTCTGTTAGAAACTACTTTTACCGGCCTCAAGGTTTCATGTAATTGATTCATAAGTTCCAACTCCCATTGAAATAGCTCGCGCCTCCATTGGAAGTTCCAAATCCACTCTAATCCATCCCAAAACCCACAAACCCCTATGACAAAGCCTTTTTGGGTTGAAATCGAGAATAGTCTTGGAAACCAATCCTTCAAAGAACCACAATTTAACCAGACAACTTTCCAAAAGTGAGTTCTCCTTCCGTCACCAATCTCTATTGACAAGCCAGTTATCATCTTGTCCCTTACATGTTGCTCCTTTATCTGTAACTGACAAATATCCTTCCAAGGCCCCCTCTAATAGATAAATCCTAGATGGATAATAGCTGGTTATGGGAGAAATTATTACAGGAGCAGACTACTTTCTTCCACAACGGACATTCCTCCTTAGAGAATCTCCACCACCACTTAAATAACAGAGCTGTGTTGCGGAGCATCGCATCACCGACACCTAGCCCGCTTAACCTTTTTGGAGCTTGGACCACTTCCCATCTAACCAAAGCCATGCCATTCCTCCCATCGTCCTTCCCCCACAAGAATCTTCTCTGTAATAAAATAAGTTTCTCCGCAACAGCTTTTGGCATCTTGTATAAGCTTAAATAATATACCGGTAAACTATTTAAAACAGCTTTAATGAGAACTAGCTTTCCCGCTTTATTAAAAACCTTGGATTTTCATAAGCTGAGCTTCTCCTCCACTTTACCAATTATTAGCTTCCAAGTCTTGACCAACCTCGGATTCGCACCTAAAGAGATCCCCAGGTATTTAACCGAAAGAGCAGCTTCCTTACACCCTCAGCAAACTACACATGCTCTGAGCCACTGTTGATCACAATTGATTGGTATCAAACTCAATTTCTCAAAGTTGATGCTTAATCCCGACATCAATTCGAAGCATTGTAGAAGCCTTTTGTAATTCTTAACGGTCTCCTCCTCTGGTGGACAGAACAACACAGTATCATCAGCGAACTGGAGATGTGACAATTCTATATTGTCTCTTCCCACGAACAGAGGGGATATCCAAACATTTTTTACTGCTTCCCCAATCATTCTATGTAGGACATCAACAACAAGTACAAACAAGAATGGAGAAAGAGGATCACCTTGTCTCATACCTCTACCCATCTTGAATGGTTTTGTTGGCGAACCATTTACCAACACTGACATAGTAGATGTGCCGACACACTCCATAACCCACTCCCTCCACCTGAGGCCAAATCCCATCTTCTGCAGGACAATGTCCACAAATCTCCACTTGACCCTATCATATGCCTTTTGAAAATCCAGCTTAATTATAGCCGCCTCCTTCTTTCTCGATCTGAGCCAATGTATAGTTTCACAAGCAATCAGAGCCCCATCATATATTTTTCGTCCCTTTACAAACGCACTCTGAGTTTCTCCAACCAGGCCCGGCATAACTGATCTCATCCTCGTAACCAATACCTTAGAAATCACCTTATACACACAGCCAACCATGCTGATTGGTCGAAGGTCCTTAGAATATAATAATATTCTATTTGAATTAATATAATTATTTACCAAGGATTAGAAAATTCGTTAGTGTGTGACCCATGGGTTCAATACTAAGCGGGTAGTAAATTAGTCAACTAAATTTACTAATCAAAATTGACGTCTAGCAACACTCCTTAACAACCCGATAGTATGAAGTAATAATATTTTTACTAAGAATTCAAGATGAATAAAAAATATAACTCCTTCCATCTTTTCAGCTCTTGGCTAACTTATAGAGTACGGTTTGATTGTCAAACTCTAACTTGTTACCATTATTATAATGAATTATGAATGACTTAAAAAACTCATTTCTTAATTTATTCAAACCCCTTGGCCAAGGCATTGTTTATTTCATTCATTATAATCGTAGAGTTCAAACTCATTGCCATAGTTGATGGATTCCATATTGACTAATCATTAATTCTACAAGTATTTAAATCATACCCAATGTCCATTCATCAACTAGCACCGTCGAGTATTAGGTGTCCGGAATCAAAGTATAATAAATACATTGTCAATTACTATGATAGTGCAGGTCAAAGAAAATTCTAATATTATATTCATCATAGAATATCCTATTGACAAATATACAGTAACTATAACCATTATGAATTCTTAGAGTGAGTCAGTTTAATGGTCATATCTTTATATATATCATTTATATATATATAATTTAATAAATGAGATCTATTAATCTTTATCCAATGAAGACTATTATATATATTAATCTACTCGAATCACTAATGTCCCAATTTTAATGATTCTACGATTAAAAATAATTTAAATTAAAAGTACTAAAAAAATGTATATCTCATTATTACGATCCTTATCATAATTATTCGTTTCTAATTTTAATTAACGACACTATCATAAATTATAAAAGTTTTATTTTTATAATAATAATAATAATAATAATAATAATAATTTATGATAATATTTTGTTGGACATACATATTTATCACCAATACCTTACACATCATTCACTATTCATAAGTTAAAAAGCGTTAACTGGGTGTGACACTCAAAATCAAGTGTCACTTGTTTTTAAGTTAGACAATTTTATAGGCGCATTCTAACTGTATTCGGATCAAAATAAGTTAAAAGAAAAGAAAATGCAGAGAAGAAAAATAAATAAAAAACTTAATTTTCTATAATTGGATGAAAAAAAATTGAGTGGAAAGAAAAAAAAATGAAGTGGAACTCATGTCTAATTTTTTACTCGATTTCATCCAAATCACATATAAAAAAAATTATTTTTTTATTTTCTTTTTTATTTTATTTTTTTATTTTCTTTTTTTTTTTCATTTTTTATTTTATATCCAAACATAATGTAAGTATGGCCATGACAAAAGTAGTCTTCTTATTTTTGTGCTTAGGTGTATATATGTTAAGTCTTACTAAGTAATCTCTGTCTTTCACTTCAAGAATTTAAATTTCCACAAATCAATACTAAAATGATTTCCTTCAAAGTTATATGGAAAAGGAATCTTCTTATCAAATAATAGTTAAGTGGAATTTAAATAATAAACAAATTTTGCGCTTTAATTGATTGACGATTTTTGTCAAAAACTAATTAAGATAAGAGAGCATACAATAACGGTTTGTATATACTAGGTAGATTTTTACTACATTTTAATTAACATATAGCGGTGGTAAAGAAGAAAAACTTAACTATAAATTACAAAATTATAAGTTATATATCTCTTAAAAATATAATCTCTAATTAATTTATAAGTATGAGACCATCTTTATTCCTTTAATTAATTTTTTAGATTGAATTATGCCAATTTAATCTCAATTTTAATACACAGTAATATTACAACTTTTTTATGTTGTGTCTAAAATTATTATTCAAATTCAGTTATAATTTTTCTTAAACAATAATTTATATCTATTATTTTTTCAATAATAAACATTTGTGACCAAAATTTAAAAGATCTATATTTTTAACTACGGCTAGAAAATAATGCCATAAAAAAATTTTAATCTAAAGAGAAAATATATTCGTATATAGTTATCAATTGTTACTTCAAATCAAAGGCAGAGCCATGGAAAAGAGAGAATTAAAATTATAACAAGACCCCAAAAGAGAAAAAGATCATGAATAATTTTACATTTCCTCTCTAGATATCAACGTGCGTGACAAATCTGATAGGCTAATACTACAAACTTTGATTATGAAATGGACACATTCACCAATAAGCTAGAATCTATATCTTGTAATAGTACCGTGTAGTCGAGAGCTCTAGTAACAATCGGAAAAGAAAACATGAGTTAGATTTCATACATTGTAATAGAAATATTCTTTAACTCTTTTTCTTTATTGTGCCAAAATTTAATTCAATTTTTTCTTTTCTTTCCTAATTTTTCATAAATATAATAAGTAATGGCTTTTTTTATTTGGAGAG
Source organism: Arachis ipaensis (assembly GCF_000816755.2). NCBI lineage: Eukaryota > Viridiplantae > Streptophyta > Magnoliopsida > Fabales > Fabaceae > Arachis > Arachis ipaensis. Next base: position 91,562,868 of record NC_029786.2, read on the forward strand.
TTTCTAACCATGCCTAAGCTCCTAAAGCTTGAGCATTGTTTCAACACATGGTATAATAACAGTATTTAATTCGTCTGTTATAATTCGAACTAATATAACCCATGACTAACGCGTTATTGATTGAATATTTTTTGTAGATTGATTATAAATGTTACATTTTTTTTATAGCATAACGCTTGTACATTACTTTGATAGAAATAAGAAAAAAAACGACTTCCAGATAGTTTTTCAAAAAATACTAAGTTGCCTGTACATTCATTTGAGAGCTGAAATATTTTTAGCAAGTGCCTATACTACAATATTAAAAAATATCTAAAGAATTGGGTCATATTTTGAAGTTTGGCATTATATCTCAATTCGAGTTTAGGTACGTTAAAACAATATTTAAATGCAGTTAGATATTACATTTGGTTAAAACTTAAAAGTAGTAACCATATACTGGACAAAACGGCCTATACTTATAAATTCATACTATATATAGGATACAGAGATCTTATTACAGCGCTCATTAGAAAGAGAGAG
>NC_029786.2:91563681-91567031 GCF_000816755.2 Arachis ipaensis
ATTTACTATTTCAGTATTTCTTTTATAAGTTAGACAGATTAGATCAAGTAAAAAGTTATCCCAGAAATATGATTTTAGTGCAAGAATTTCAAACTTGCACATAAAATAAAATTATAAAAAACTCACCAATAAAATTAGAATAAAACTTAAACTTTACCTTATTCTAATTTATTATAGCCTCCCATACTCACAATCATCCTCACCCTACACATCATTCATTATTCACAAATCTCACGTGATAAAAATTTTATTCCTCCAGATTATAGCATAAACAGATCCCTCCATCACTTACACTCAAACGCAATCAAAAAGCTTCAATTGGAGTGTGACACTAGAAGCCAAGTGTCACTTGTTCATAAGTTAGACAGTTCTACATGCGCATTTTAAGTGTTGCCATGAAAAAAAGTGACCTTATTTTTGTGCTTAGATGTATATATGTTAAGTCTTACTAAGTAACCTCTCTCTTTTACTCCAAGAATTTAAATCTTCACAAATCAATACTAATTAAAATTGTCTCCATTAGTTATATGGAAAGGAAATCTTCTCATCAATTAGTTAAGTGGAATTTAACTAATAAACATATTTTAATATTTTAATTTATTGACCATTTTTATCAATGATTAATTAAGATAAGAGAGCACATCATAACAGTTTGCATATACTAGGTAGATTTTCACTACATTTTAATTCGGACACTTTACATAAATAAATTATTTAGAGATTAAATTTATGCAAATACAACTTTTTGAAACAGGTTATATTGTTGACCTAAACCAATTCTATATAAAGCGCTACATTCTTCCACGATTTACTATTTACACGAAATTTACTATAGAGTATCGCAGATTACACTCAAAACACACACAATCATAATCCGTTACACCCTATCGCAGATTATGAATGAAATTCAAGGCATAAACTACTGCACCATGTCGCGGTTTATGACCAAATAGTAAAGCATAATTTGCTGCAGCTTGCACCCTATAGCGGATTATGAACAGGTGGAAGCATTATATATATCAGGGGAAGGAAATTGTGAAATAGAGTGTCAAATTCACAATGTCTAGTAAGAAGAGTTTCCTAGCTCTAGTACATTGCTTTGGAAAAATTCAAAAAAATAAAAGAGAAAGTGCGAAGTTTACTGATAGAGAATCCCTGAGTGTCTTTATACGGTCATTGAACACCTTGTTAAATCTAAAAATCAATATATTGCAGAAGCTTGGAGTGTGTGTGGGACGAAGTAGGTGAAGAAGTTGTTTTACAAGATTCCTATTGCAGTTGTGTCATTTAGTGTGAAGTATAATACATTTGTGATAGGGTCTAACGAAGATCTCTAGGTTTTGTTTCATTGTCAGAGAAGTTTTTCGGAAGTAAGAACACATGAGTTGTATGCGAAGTTGGAGGATGATGTCGACAGTTCTGGGGCATCAGCTCCGAATCCTCAATCCACTGTGTTGGGGTGCTTCTAATTTGATACCTGTGGTTGCACCGGCTTGTCCGTTGGTAGCTCCAGCGGTGGTTCCGGCATCAACTGCGCCATACCCAGTCACCAGAACGGCGGCAGAGAGCTCTGATGGCAATGCAGCAACTCGGTGACAGTGTACCAGCCTCTCTTTCTCGCATGCAGCAGTGCCAACGTCCACAACCGTCACCTCCTCTCCTCCGGTCAGACCCAAACAACGATGGCGGAAACTTCTGACGGGTTTGACGGCGACGAGGCTGACTTCAACAGCGGCGTGGAACGTCAACGGTAGCTCGGCAGTAATGGCGACGGACTCCTGCTCCCCTTCCTCGTTGCAGTTCTTCCTCCATTCTTAACATCGTCGATAGCGACAATGGCAGTGACACCCACTGACGTCGTCGCCTTCTCCTCCTTCTCTGATCTCTCGTGCTCTCTCTTTCTTCCAGACCAGCGACAATGACGCATGGTTCTCTCTCGTGCTCTCTTATCTCCATCTCGGGCTCGCAGCAGCAGACGCGACGCCTCTATCTCTCTGGCTCATTTTCACTCAACGGTTCAGCGACGATGGCGGTGTCCCTCTTTGCTGGCGCCGTCTCCCCTTCCTCTCTTCTCTCTTTCCTTTCTTCTTTCTTTGTACGTTGGGTGAGGGTGTAAGGGAAAAAGGAGGATGGCGGCTAAGGTTTGAGGGTGAATGGAGTGTGTTGTTTTTTTTTTGGGTTTGAGTAGTATAGGTATTTTTAATAAAATTAGAAATAATGTACTAATTAAAAAATCCAAAATTTAACTGAATAAAATTATCTTTAAGAATACCATTTTGTTATCAACTTATAAATTATTTTCACGTAAATACTCTAATAAAAAAATTAGAGATAATATAATAAATTTTCGTTTGTTCATGAAACTAAATTCAAAATCCCAATATTCACATTAAACCATTCAAATCTTCATTATTTTTCAATTACTAAAGTTTTAAATTTTAAAGAAGAAAATACTCAATTATTATAAAAAAAAGTCTCTGAATACTAATTAATGTAAACTCAAATTACTAAAATATTAGGTTCTGAGTATCCTCAATAAAAGAATTTCTAAAAATAGAATCTTAAACAAATATAATAAATAATAAATAATTATTATTTGAATTCTAAAAACTCAGAGTGTTACAAGCAACATCCTCCACATTTCTCAACCTTGAACTTGGAAGCTATGGAGCAACATCCAGACGTAGATGCTACCTTTAGGGGTCAGGGCTTGCATGATAGAACTGCTCCTATAGAATTTTAGATTGGGCAGCAATCTTTCCAGAATAAGGAGGAAGCATGTTGAGTGTAAAGGATTATGACATCCGCCATGGAGTTGAGTACAGGGTATTAGAGTTAGATAATCTTAAGTACCATGAAAAATACAAGGAGTTCAGTAAAGGTTGCATTTGGTTGATTCACATCACACTTTGGAAACGGAAGGGTACTTGAGAGGTAAAAAGGTACAACAAATCTCACACTTGCTTGCCTACATCGATTTCAAGAAATCACCGGCAACTTGATTATCACGTCATTTGTGCAAATATCTTTCCATTGGTTAGAGCTGATGATGCGGTTACGATAAAGGTGTTGCAGCAAGCTACAGAAGCAACCTATGGTTTTAGACCTACTTACAAGAAAATTTGGCTGGCAAAGCATAATGCAATAGCACAGATCTATGGAAATTGGGAAAAGTCCTACAGCGAGTTGCCCCATTGGATGCTTTATATAGGGGTGGGAACGGAACAGGTAGGGGGTGGGTTTTTGCTCTACTCGAGGTAGTAAAAAGTTGAACCCTAACCCACCCTGCCCCTACCCGCCCTTATAATTATAAAATCCAATAAATAAAATTAAATTTCAAAATTTATATA
>NC_029786.2:91567266-91586147 GCF_000816755.2 Arachis ipaensis
TCAATCAAGTCTATATACTTTTTTCTTTTTAATTGGGTCCCTATACGTTATTTTTTTCAATTAAGTCCCTGCTAATGTTAAACGTAAAAAAAAAAAAAGCGTTAGTGAGTTGTGAAATGACTTGTTTACCCATGTCTTCCACCTATAAATACTTCTAATTTCTGATTTATCTTTGAGATTTCTCTTCTTCCCTATTTTCCATTCCCAGTTTTTCCCTTCCATAAAGTTATGGCTCAGAGTCAAGGAACCTCTTTAATTTTCTCTTCGGAAAGTTGTGTTTTTAGGAGCTCCAACCCAAAGGAAAGAAGACATCTGTATTTCTGTGGAGAGGCGATATTCGTGCAGTGTTCATCGACTGTTTCTGACCATGGTAGGAGGTATGTTGCTTGTGGGAAGATACCAAAATGTAACTTTTTTAGTGGATTGTTGATTTTAAGTGGATTGAGAATGATGACGGTGCGAAGAATGGGTGGCCAAAAGAAAAGAAAATGATGGTTCACTGTTTTTGTGGTGACATTCTTATTCTTCAAATTTCTGGAACAACAAAGAATCCTGAAAGAATATTTATTTCTCGCCCTTACAGAAGATTCAAATTTTTCAAATGGGTTGATGAAGTTGGTGCAAGAAGTAGCGTGTTTACTGCTGCTGTTGGAGTTGTTGGAATACAAGATTATGCTAACTTGGAGGCCGAAATGAAGAAATTAGATGCACAAGAAAGAAAGATAGAGAGACTAAACGTGCAGATAGACAGATTGATTGTTGAAGCTAGAGAAATGGATGCTTGTGTAGGTAGATTGTGTGATGAGTTTAATGTTGTCTAAGAACAAGTTGGAAGATTGGATGACAATATGAAGAATCAATGTAAAATATAATATATGTTGTTTATGTTTTTAATAGTCTTAATAATTGCAATGTGGTTTGTAAGGGTTTAAAGTTAACTATGTTATAAAATTCTAATGTAAGAGTTCTACAACTTCAATTCAATTACTGCTAATTATATTTAGTTCGATTAAATTTTGCATTGAATTATTTTGTGTGTGTATAACAATAAAACCATAGTTGCTGAAAACTTTATAATTCAATATTTAAAGTTACACCATAGGTGCACAAGTTACAGAAAATAAGTGGCCATATAATATGCCACATACCTAGATATTCATTAAATAAGTGTTTCTGTAAATCATATGTCCACAATATATCACAAAATAAGTGGTCATATAATATGCCACATACCTAAACCAAAATAAAGTTTCAAGAAGTGCAATAATTAAAAGTGGTCTAATATGATAACAAAATATCAAAATAGTGGTCCTATCCACATAATAAATTTTGGCCACAGAGACACAATTCATCACAACATATACTATATAATAGCAACTCCAACAACCCTAACTCTAACTTTAATCATGCTTCAGTCATCAGTTAGGTCTATATGTAGACTCAGTTGTCCTGTTGGCTTCTTCACTCCCAACTTTAGCCGCCCACTCCTTCTCACACCAAACACCTTTGTCTTTGGTAAAACTTGAGAAGATGCTATAGGTGGTTGTGGAGAATCTGTGGTTACAACAGGTAGGAGAGGTTGGGAGGTTGCAGAAACAAGAGGTAAAACAAGTTTTGAAGATCCAGGAGGTGCTACGATAGGAGACTCAGAATTTGCTGTACCAATAGTTGTGGTTGGAGCCTAAGAATCTAAAGTAGCAACTATGGGAGGTGGTTGAGTAGAGGTAGCAACAGCAGGTATGGTGGGTAGCGGTTGTGAAGATGCAGTACCAGAGAGTGGTTTCAAAGATGCAGCAGCAGTCCTCCCTATACCCTTTCCTCTGCCCGTTCCTCTGTCCCTGCCTATTACTACTTGCCTTCTTCTTTCAGATCTACGAATATTCACACCGGATCTATTGTCAATAGCAGGAGCAGTATCAGCAGTAGCCACAGTGTCAACAGCAGCAGCCGGATCTTCTCCGTTGGCGGTAGCAGCAGCTACATCAGGCTCTGAAACCAAGTATATCACAACCAGTTTGCAACATAAGCCAGCGTCAAAACTCATATAAACAATGGTGAATTACTTCTTACATTTATATACCTTGTACCACATGAATATTCAACTCTATTTTCAATGTAGTTATATATATAAAAAAACTTGGATGAGCACTACAATATACTCACATTGATATCACAGCATAACATCATGAAGCAAATAATATCAAAAGAAAACATGAAAATTAAGTGATGAAAATTAAGCAAATAAATGCATCTAACACATTCTAATTTTAATAAAAAAAATAGTAAAATAATAGCGTATATGTCCTATAAATATATCACATCCACTATGTTATATGATACTATCACAACCTACTCTACTAAACACATTCTAAATTCAACAACAAAACGGTAAAACACCAGCATATATATCCCAAAAATATATCATATCCACTATGTTATATGATACTATCACATACTATTCCACTAAACACATCAAACACATTCTAATTTCAACAATAAAGCAGTGAGTATTCTCAAATTTGTTTGATACCTGACATTATTGGATTGGGACAATGCCTTCTATTATGTCCACACTGTCCGTAGTTGCTGCATGTAACAGATGTACCCGTCCTCCTAAGCTTTGTCTAAGAACGGTTCTCAGCAGGTTCTCTGATCCTCATCATCCGAGGAGTTCCTGGCTTCACTCTAAAGATAGGGGGTATAATGGTATCACACTCCACTTTTGGCCACATATTTTCTCCATTGATTGGAGAAACTAACTTACCGTAAGTTGCAAGATAAGTTGATGGGCTGTAGAAATTGCTGCAGTAATCTTCTGAATAGTCCCCTTTTTCGTATATGGCACAACAAGCATGCGGACAGGGCATTCCACATAGATCCCAAAATCTGTAGCTACACGTTTCGGCCAATAAGTCAACCACGAACCTCTCTACAATCATCCGGTTCTCTTCTTAATCATATCATCCGAATCTCCCTCATAGCTATCAATATCTTCAATTTCATAACCCTCAGAAATTTCTCCAACTTCAACATCCTCACCAATAGTGACATCATGAATAGTAGCATCAACACCAGCAGCTTGAACATTGTCATGTTGATTTAACAGGCTTTGGAACCCCCCAAAAGCATTTGAAGCTCCACCATCATTTTCATCTTCAACATCAAAACTAAAATGATCCTCGTGATCTCCATCATAAGTACTATGATCAAATCTATCTTTCTCAGTAGATGACTTTGATTCACCTTCAACTTTTACTTCTATGAGATCACTGCCACTGTACTCAGCTTCAGTAGGCACATAATCATTGTCATTCAAACATATCTCAACACCATTACCTTCCCTGCAGCCATCAACAACATACACCAAGCAATGCTTAACAGTCTGTGATACTAATAACCTACCCATTCTCATGGCATCTCCATCACTCATCAACTCTCTAAGACCTAAATTCAATTGATAGCCTAGTTCACAGTACCATATCTTTGCATATCCTTTGTACCCTAACTTCTTCAGCTCACTAAATATTTCTTGCAAACTCTATTCATTGAGCTCAAAATGCAGGTCTTCCAACACCCTTTCCCCAAAATATTCTAGCCTATGTCCTATATCATAAAACTTGCCACCATGATGTATGTCTATGGTGAAATCCCCCATCGCTACATAAAAAAAAGAGAAACAGAATCCTAATAAACCAACATCATCACACCAACAACAATCAACAATAAACAAAATTCATATAAAGCAAAACTAATTCATATGTCAATTCACCATATATATTCATATATTTTTTGTTTTTTAAATAGAATTTTCTGAAGCTAAATGTGGAACGGCATACAAAGAAGTAACTCAAGATCCACATATATTCATATATTTTTTGTTTTTTAAATAGAATTTCCTGAAACTAAATGTGGAATGGCATACAACAAAGTAACTCAAGATTAGTGAACAAATAAACTAAAGGAGTTGCCAATTTTCTAGAATTGGACAACTGTAATCAAATTTTTGTGTACTGATCTGAATTTGAGAATAGCGATAAAGCTTAGCTATGGCAAACTCCAAAATTATCCATTGAATATCACAGTTTATAATTCATTTCTCTCTAATAGTAAAACAAAATTGTTGCTGTGTGCGCGTTGGTAAAGAATATATTGTTCATGATGGAGGGCAGAAAACGTACAACCTTAATATATGGTGCAACCAGAAACTAACTCACATGTTTTGGCAGATCGTGTGTACGGGCAGCAAGGCCCAGCGAGGCGAGGCATGGCGTGGCGACGTGAAGTGAGGTGCGCCGAGTGGCGGACAGAGATTCGACGGATCAATAAGTGCAGATCTTCAGAGACCGACGAAGGCTTTGGATGAAGACGATGGACCGACGACGATGGATGAAGACGATGACGTCTATGGAGAAATGAACTTTACATGTTTTTCAGAGAGAAAATTAGGGGCTGGCTAGGATTTTTTCCTTTGTGACAAAATGCCAAGGGTTTTTTGGGTATTTTGAAAAAAATAGAGATATGCCCAATAAGGATTCCTAAGCCAAATAGGAGAATATTCGTTTTTTAAATAGAATATTCTGTTGTCTTAAATGTTATTCTCACTGCAGGGACTTAATTGAAAAAAGAATTAACGTACAGAGACCTAATTGAAAAGAAAAAAGTATAGGGACTTAATTGAAAACTCGGTGAAACTATAGGGACCTGCAGAGTAATTAAACCTTTATATAACCATAATCACATATATAACATAAATTAAAGTAAAATTTTAAATATGATACAATATTATTAATTATTTTACTAATTATTTTACATATATTACATATATTATATATATTTCGGGGCGGATATTACCTAAATCCGGCCCGCCTAAGAACCCGTCCTGCTAAAAATCCGTCCCGGTGCAGGGGCAGATAATTACCTGCTCGGAGCTTTGTATGCAGTCCACCATGGTCGGATCATTACAGTGTTGAAGAATTCTCCTATTAGAGTTGGTGATCAAGTTGATGAATGCACAGTCTACTTTCATCGTCTTTTCTGAAAATTTTTTCTTTGTATTGAGGCATTTCGATATTGCAAGTCACTAGTGAGCATCGATGGTATTCATTTATGACAAGTATGGAGGTACTTTGCTTCTGGATAACGCGAAAGATAGAAACTCGAATATCTTGCCCATTGCGTTTGCACTTGTGGAAGAAAAAAAATGTGAAATTATAGTCTTTTTTCTTGACCAACATATGACAACATGTGACTCTGCAAGAGGGTATTTTTATATTTCTAACAGACACAATGGCATCATCGCAGCGCTGGAGACAATATTAATTATAAATTACAAAATTACAAGTAGAAATATAATCTTTAATTAATTTATAAGTTTGAAATTATCTTAATTTTTTTAGTTAATTTTTTAGATTGAATTAAGACAATTTAGTCTCAATTTTAATACGCAGTAATATTTCCACTATTTTATTTTATGTCTAAAATTATTATTCAAATTTAATTATATTTTTTCTTAAACAATAATTTATATCTATTATTTTTTTCAATAATCAACTTTTGTGGCCAAAATTTAAAAGATCTATATCCTTAACTACAACAAAAAAAAATAATGCCATACAAAAATTTCTTCATCTAAAGAGAAAGAAAAAGTATAGGTAGATAATGTGAATACTAAACAATATGAACAATGAATATGTCGGATGTTTAATTCAATAAGTATTTAGATGATTATGTTCATTATTTTTAATTGGATAGGTGTTTCTTTTGGTTCGATTTACTCATGCACAGTTAACAATGACTGGATGTTCAATTCACTAGGTGTGCAGATGGTTATCCTAATGTTAAGGTTTAGGAAGTAATTTGGGAATATAGTGTTTTTTACTTTATTGAGTTAATTCTAGATTCTATTGTTCATATTGTTTACAAAAGTCATTGTTTACCTAATAAAATTCAAAAAGAAAATACATTCGTATATAGTTATCGATTGTTACTTCAAATCAAAGGAAAAACCATGGAAAAGGGAGCAAGAAAATTATAACAAAACCCCAAAAAAATCATGAATAATTTTATATTTCCTCTTTAGATATTAACGTGTGTAACAAATTTGATAGGCAAATACTACAAACTTCGAGTATGAAATGGACATATTCACCAGTAAGCTAAGCTAGAATCTATTTCTTACAATACTACCTTTTGATCGAGAGCTCTAGTAACAATAAAAAAAAAAGTGTGAGTTAGATTCATACATTGTAATAAAAATATTTCTTAACCCCTTTTTTTATATGCCAAAATTTAATTTAACTTTTCTTTTGTTTCTCAATTTTTCATAAATATAATAAGTAATGCCTTTTTTATTTGGAAAATTTTTAAATATACCTAAGCCGCTAAGGCTTGAGTATTGTTGCAACACGTAGTATGATAACAGTATTTAATTTGTCTGTTATAATTCGAACTAATGTAATACCCGACTAATGCATTATTGATGAAATATTTTTTTGTAGCCTGATTATGAATGTTAGATTTTTTATCGCATGACCCTTGTACATTATTGTTATGAAAAGACCACATTTCCAAAAAAGAAAGAAGAAAAAAATTGACTCCCGAATAGTTTTTTTCAAAATACACTAAGTTGATTATACATTTATTTGAGAGTCGGAATATTCTTTAGTAGGTACCCATACTGCAATATTAAATCCAAGGAGTTGGGCCATATCTTAAAGTTTGGTATGTACTATATCTTAGTTCGAGTTTAGATACGACAAAACGGTATTTAAATAATGTTGGACACTATATTTAGTTGAAAGTATAGTAGTAACAACCTCGTCCACCATATAGTCGACAAAATGGCCAAAAACTTCACCACACATAGGATGTAGAGATTTTATTATTACGGAGAGAGAGAATTTTTCAAAATACACTAAGTTGATTATACATTTATTTGAGAGTCGGAATATTCTTTAGTAGGTACCCATACTGCAATATTAAATCCAAGGAGTTGGGCCATATCTTAAAGTTTGGTATGTACTATATCTTAGTTCGAGTTTAGATACGACAAAATGGTATTTAAATGATGTTGGACACTATATTTAGTTAAAAGTACAGTAGTAACAACCTCGTCCACCATGTAGTCAACAAAATGGCCAAAAACTTCACCACACATAGGATGTAGAGATTTTATTATTACGGAGAGAGAGAGAGAGAGAGAGAGAGAGAGAGAGAGAGAGAGAGAGAGAGAGAGAGAAAGAACCCAAAAAAAATGTTATTCTTATGAACTCCGCTTGGGAGACAATGAGGAATCTTGAAAATGTATATAATAGGCTGGTTATTTAGTCCAATAGAAGTAAAACCACTCCATAAATTACCCTAAATCCAAAAATTCTCATTCAGTTATTTTACAAAAACAACCATCCAAACCCTTTCACCATCAAATCCTTCTTCCTCCCAAGACGGCAGCCAACGCCGTCCTTCTTTATTGACCATCTAACCCTCAGCGGCATTTAGCTTCGACCCCAGTCCATCCACCTCTATTCCGTGCATGTGTCTCCGTCGCCAGCAGCCAACAGCTCAGACGGACGCCTCTTTTCCGTTGCGGGTCTCCGTGTCATCCGCCGGCCACTGCATGGAGGTAGGCCATCGTTGTTCCGGTCGTGCATCCTTGGTGCCTAGCTCGCCGCTCTCTCCCACACCTGTACCCATCCTGGTGGTAGCGTCCTGCCTCTGCCGCCCTAGCATTGTAGATCGCCGCACTCATGGACGCTGAACAGCTCAGCCCCCTTGCTGTAACGACACCCATCCCCAGCCATTGTCGACCTGCTACCAAAGGTTAGTTGCTGAATATGTTTAATTGATAAATTTGGTTTTACTTGTAACTAGATGTTCATGCCAAGAATTTGTTTTCTTTCTTCTTTAAGACCTCTGATTTAATTCTACTCTTTTTCACAATATAGTCTTCGTCGACTCTCTCCACCCCGCAAATATGATGGATGTTCAATTTACTAGGTATGTAGATGATTATTTTAATTCTTAATTAGATGGTTATTTTGTTCGATTCAGTTTAAGTATATACAATTAACAATTGTTGGATAGTCATTTCACTAGGTAGTGTAACACTCTACCATATAGAGCTTTACACCTAGAATGTAAAACAGAGGTGGAGAGACGCTACGACTTCTAAAAGAAAGAATTTATATACATAATATAATGAAAAAAATTTATAGCTAGGAGCCTTTGAAGAAAAATTCAAATAAAAAATGGTAAAACGAAAAAGTGCAACACTCACACTACGTAAACGATAAACGAAAAATATAAGAGAAGTAAATATAGGTATAACCGAAAGAGAGTTCCAAGGTACAAATATCAAAACTCAAGACTCGGATCATGAAGATAAACCGGCTTGAGCACATAAGTATATAACATATATATAAGAGAACCCCAAAATAAGCCCACAATACAGAGTTATAGAACCTATTTCTCCAAAATAACCTCTAAGAGGAAGTTAATACATCAAATACATAAGCAGTGGAGATAAAAGTATCTACATATATACATACATCCAAAATAAAGTCCCAAAGACAATGATCTCTGCTATCAGAAGCTTCCAGTATGCCTCAGCGAGGTGCCTCACGTCCTGCATTTGAAAACCACAAAATATGTATGAGATGAGAACCGGAGGTTCTCAACATGATAATGGTGCCCACATAACTAACATATAAGGTCCCGGAAAAGCCAAAGGTGACCCTAGAACTTCTGACAATAGATTAAAACTTAAAACTAACATTTAAATCCATAAACAGTGTGAGGTATCTAAGGCTTCTTGGTTCCATCTCAAATTCTAACTTAACCCCTAAGCTCATCATCCCTTTCTCTAATCCTCCGAAACACCGATGCACAGACAAACAAAGCAAACAAGGCAAGCACAAGTAGATATTCAAATATAGCAAATATAACAATTAAGCATAGATATTCAAGTAAGCAAACACAAGTAGTGCAAAACCAAACAAGTCACATAAATGCATATGATGCATGTATTTTCTACTGGCCATGAGCTCACGTGTCGGTTACTTTGCCCGAACCTGACACATTCGGTAGCTAACCCAGATATCATCCTCTTGAAAATCGGTGGGCGGTACACCACCACGAACCTCGCAAGATCTTCAATTGGAAAAACAATACACACATGTGGGGGTAAACCACCACGAACCCCACAAAGCATTTTCATTTAAAAACATGTGGGCGGTAAACCACCACGAACCTTGCCAGGTCAAGCTCAAAAGGATTTCATTTTCAAATTCATTATAAATCATTCATTCATATACATAACACATTTACACACTTCTCATTCATAATTCACCACTGCTCAAACATTCTTCATCTCCAAGTTACCACTTCTCTCCACCTTCTTCTCACAACTCAACATATAACTAAGGTTTAGGGGCTAAAAGAGTGAAAATAGAGGTTTAGAAGTTCAAAATTACATTTTAAAACACAAAATTTATATTTGCTAAAACAGAGGAGTGCGTTTGGCCCATCATGCATACGCATATACATGCCCACATATGCATACATGCCAGGCAGAGATGACCCTTCGCGTATGGAGGGGTTCGCGTATGCATACGGTGCAGATCAGTAAAAAATGGCTAAGTCTACAGAATTTCAGCTTTACATACCGAACTTCTGACGCGCATAACTTCCTCGTTTTAAAACATTTTTCATCCGTTCTTCGAATGGCGTAAACTTCACAGACCCAATTTTCATATGAAATAAGTTTAAAACAATTTAGGATTCCGGAAGCTGAGTTATAGCTCGCCGAAGTTCGGCCAAAAAATTAACTTTTCACAAAATTTTCACAAGATTTCTAAACCTCAATTTTCATAACACTTCAATTCCATCCCTTTCTAAACTTACCAAACCACATCAACCCAAGCCCCAACATTACTCAATATACCAATTTTACAAGTATGGTCACTTCCACACAATAATTCATTCTCAACAATAACATAATCCATACCAACAACTTACATATACGTATATATATACATCATTAACACCATCAACTTTCTCATACCAAATGACAACTACTTAACCAATCCACATTCAATTCAACACAATATACTACAAAATACATCACCATTATCATATTCAAGTCCAATATACATCACCACCAATATCATTATCATAATTATGATTGTTCAACACACACTCAAGGTTAGTTCTCATCATTCACATCTTCCAATTCCAACAATCAAAATCATGCAACACAAATAATGAATACCATCATTCCTCACCCAAGTTCAAGATACTCAACATTTACTTTAAGGTCACTAACCACTAATCATACATACATGCTTCAACCTATTTTATGGTTATCTAACCCATGTTTTCACAAGATATTATATTTTAGTTATGAGAAACCAAAACCATACCTTTGCCGATTCCTCGGTAAACCCAGAACACCTCTCTTATATACCACACCCCAAGCTTTGAAATCTCATCTCCTTTCCAAGCAAAACCTAGCCTCTAAGGCTTGATCACAAGCTTGCAAATTCTCAAATCGACTCCAATCAACAACCAATTTTAATCTAACAACACAATTATCATCACAATCAATGTAAAGCTCACTAAATCAACATTTCAAAAGAATCTGAGGGTACTTACCTGATCCATCGCTCCAATGAGCAAAACCCGACAATACCCGCAAGTTAATTCGAACCTAAACACCGAAATTAAACAAAATTCAACATAGATACTCATTGAATATCAAAATTTGGGGAGGAGAGTTCTAAAACTAAGAAGTGGGTTCCATACCTAATCAAGGACTGGTCTTTATAGAGCTCGACGCTGTGGTCGCGTCGTCACAAACGGTGCGGCGATCGGAGCTCCGGATTGAAAGTTACGATGAATTGAAAATTGAAAAGGGGTTAGGTTTTGTTGGCTTCTTCAATCTCTCTTCTCAGCGCTGAAAAGGGAACAATGAATGGAAAATTGGCTGAAGTGAAGTGTTATATATGTTGGACCTTGGGCTCGGTCCAACCGGTTTGGCTCGTTTGGCCTAATATTGGGTCAAATTCTTTAAAATTAGTATTAAAGTTCTTATTTTAATTAGTTCTACCTCATTAAAATATAAAATCCCATTTTCTAATTTTTTTTAATTAATAATTAATTTATTAGCTAATTTTTTTACTAATTTTGCAGGTTTTACAGGTAGCCAAATGATTATTTTAATAACTACGTGGATGGTTGTTTGATGACGATCCCACAACGGTGACGGGGGAGGGGATTACAGGGGTGGCTCCTGGCTGGCAAGGAAGAGTGATTTGGGAGTGAAATATCTGAAGAAGTTAAATCACATGCGGAGAGGGGGAGGGGTTTGCAGTATACGTAACTGCCGCTGTTGTAAATCCTTATTTTTTTTTAATTCAAAGTGAGAAATTATTAAAAATTAATTAAATTAATTATTATCTTATCTTAATTTCCTTTTTTACTCCTATTATACACATTTACACTAAACTTAATATCTCCCTATATTTTTTCTATTCTTATTTTCTTTAGCTATCTCTGCATTCTTTCATTAGGTATTAAAGTTACAATTTGGTATTAAGAAAATAAAAATTTTAATATTATTCATGTGGATTACTTGTTAGTAAAGGCTTGATGATATTTTAATTTTTACCTTAATGATTGTGTTATTTTTAATGTTAACATGGACTCAATTTTGTAATTTTAAATATTATTATACGTGTTTTTAAAATATTTAAAAGAGGGCGGTACAGATGATCTCAAGGATTATAGGCCAATCAGTATTATTGGTTGCATTTATTACAAGGTCATTTCAAAGATTTTAACTAGTAGAATGTCTGATTTGATGTCGTCTCTAGTTGGAGAGGTGCAGATTGCTTTTGTGAGTAGAAGAAAAATAGTCGATGGAGCACTAATAGAATATGAAGTTGTTTACTGGGTGAAAAAGAAGAAGTGTTCAACGTGGTTAATAAAGCTAGACTTTCAAAAGGTGTATGATCATGTGAGATGAAAATTTGTTGATGTGGTGCTCAAAACTATTGGATTTGGTCAGATATGAAAATCTTGGATATAAACATGTTTCTCTACAACAAGTATGTCTATCCTGGTGAATGACGCTCCTAGGAAGCTTTTTAAACTCCAAAAAGGGTTTTACGACAAAGTGATCTACTTGTCCTTTCTTATTTGTCCTAGTGGGTGAAGTGTTAGATGGGCTTTTAATAAGATTAAAGTTGATGGTGCTGTTGAAATCACTAGTAGTCGATAAATATCAATTTGAGCTGTCGCATTCGCAATTTGCTGACGACAAGATTCTTTCCTATCCCTATGATGATTACTCAATTAGAAATTATAAGAAAGTGCTGATGGAATTTGAACTCATGTCTGGGTTGAAAGTAAATTATGATAAGTCTCTCTTAATTAGTTTGAATTGTGGAGAAAAAGAGATTGTTAAGGTATACTCTATTTTGGGGTGTAAGAAAGCAAAGCTCTCTATCTGCTATCTTAATTTTCCATTATGCACTAATTCAAATAGAGTTAATACTTGGTGTCTAGTAATCAAGAAAATAAAAGACAGGCTAAGTGGTTGCAAGGGCAAGTTTTTATCAAAGGCAAGCAAATTGGTCTTCATAAAGGCAGTGTTCAATAATCTTTCGATGTACTACTTGAGCATATTCAAAATATTAAAAAAAAAACCAATAGCAAAAATAGTCTCCATGCAAGCGAGATTCTTTTGCGGAAAGTCGGATGGGAGTAAAGTGTTAGTTTTTCTCTCTTTTGTGAGGCCCAAACCCAACTTTTTGGGGTGTATTCTTGCATTCTAGTGTTACAACCCTAATTTAGATTTTGGAGGTTATTGAGAGGTAGATAGTATGGCCACCAAAGAGAGAAAGAAGAAGAAAAACAGAATTTTTGTTTTTATGCAAAGCAGTAAATTTTAAAAGGCAGTTTCTCATTTTTTCATCGTTGGATCGGCTTCAAATTTTAACTACATATTCCTATCATCTTGTTCTTCATTCAGGTTGGTGAAGATGTTGATTGGAGATTTGCAGTGGCAGAAATTGGCTTCGCAAGAGAGATATTAGGTTTCCCATTTTTACACAGAGCAGCAATCTTTGAACGGCAATTTCTCATTCTTTCACTGTTGGATCGACATCAGCAATCTTTGGACTGTAGATTTTGCACATCTTATTCTTCATTATGAACGGTGGAGATTATAATTGGAGGTCTGAAGAGGGAGAAATTGCCTTCGACATCAACTCTATTTTTGGGGGTATATTTCATCTTCTTGCTTCTCATTTGAATGCTTTGGTATTTTGATATTTTGGCTGGTTATATGCATATTTTTGTGCTTTGTTTGAGACTCTCGTGTACCTCATTTGAATATAGTAGAGCTATTTCATTGGTCTGGACGACCCGTGATTTTTACCTCTCACATTGAGATGATTTTTCACGTTAAAATCTCGGTGTGTTCTTGTTATTGCTTTACTTGCTATATTTGCTTGTTATAGTTGCTGCCATATTGTGTTGTGAGTACTTCCATATTATTCTTGTGTTTGATATTTGTGTTGTTTCCGCTGCTAGGCTCTTTCATACTGGTATCAGAGCTTGTTGGTATTTTTTTGGGCTTGTGATTTAGTGAACAATGGAAGCTACTACTAATACTAGTAGGATGGTCACTCTTAATGGTCCTAATTATTATTTGTGGAAGTCAAAAATGGAAGATTTGCTTTATGTCAAGAATTTTCATCAACCAGTTTTTGGTACAGAGAAGCCTAATGATAAATCTGATGATGATTGGACTTTGTTGCATAGACAAGTTTGTGAATATATTAGGTAGTGGGTTGACGATAATGTGTTGAACCATATTGTTGGAGAGACACATGCTCGGACTCTTTGGATTAAGCTTGAACAGTTGTATGCTCGGAAAGCTGGGAATAACAAGATGTTTTTGATCAAGAAGTTATTGTCTTTGAAGTATACAGATGGGACATCAATGACAGATCACTTGAATAATTTCTAAGGAATTATGAATCAGTTATCTTCCATGGGTATCAAGTTTGATGAAGAGGTTCAAGGATTGTTACTTCTTAGCTCCTTACCAGATACGTGGGAAATTCTCAGAATGTCATTGTCTAATTCTGCTCCTGATGGTGTAATCTCTATGGATCTTGCCAAGAGTAGTGTTTTGAATGAAGAGATGAAAAGAAAGTCATAAGGTACATCGACTACACATTCAGATGTTCTTGTTTCTGAGTCTAGGGGGAGAAACAAAAGTCAAGGTCCTAAAAGTAGAGATCAAAGCACAAACAAGTCTCGAAGAAAGTATAAGAATATTGAGTGTCATCATTGTGGTCAAAAGGGACATGTGAAGAAATTTTGTTGGCAGCTAAAGAAGGAGAAAGCCAAGGCAAGTAAAGACAAGAGCACAAATAAAGATGATGGTAGCAACGAAGACAAGGTTAATGTAACTCATGATGATTTTCTTGTTGTTGAGGAGTTTGAATCTGTTAACCTTATTGATAACAGCACTAGCTGGGTGATTGATAGTGGTGGTTCTATTCATGTTACATCTTGGAGGGATTTGTTTACGTATTATACTCCTGGTGATTTTGGTGATGTGAAAATGGCTCATCAAGGTGTTGCAAAATGTGCCAGTGTTGGACAGGTTTGCTTAGAAACCTCCAATGGTACCAAGTTGACTTTGAAGCATGTGAAGCATGTTCCAGATATTCGGTTGAACTTACTTTCTGTTGGTAAGTTGTGTGATGAAGACTTGGATAGCTCATTTTCTCGTGATAGTTGGAAGCTCACTAAGGGTTCCATGGTTGTTTCTAGAGGTACACGACACTCTACTCTTTATTTAACTCAAGCAAAGATTGTGAAAGATGTTGTTAATGCTGCTGAGTTTGTTGATAAAACTGATTTATGGCAGAAGAGATTATGTCATATGAGTGAGAAAGGCATGAATATGTTATCCAAGAAGAATCTTTTATCTGGTTGCAAGGTTGCTTTGCAAAAGTGCAACCATTGTTTTGCTGGAAAACAAAACAGGGTTTCTTTTAAGAGCCATCCACCTTCAAGGAAGCCGGAGATACTTGCCTTGGTGCATTCTGATGTATGTGGACCGATGAAAACAATAACACTTGGAGGGTACGGTCTATCTATTTTGTAACCTTTATTGATGACCATTCTAGGAAATTATGGGTTTACACTTTGAAGACCAAAGATCAAGTTTTAAATGTGTTCAAGCAATTTCAAGCTTCTGTTGAAAGAGAAACTGGGAAGAAATTGAAATGCATTCGTACTGACAATGGTGGTGAGTACTTAGGTCCATTTGATGCTTATTGTAAAGAGCATGGTATGAGACATTAGAAGACTCCTCCGAAAACTCCTCAGTTGAATGGCTTGGCTGAAAGGATGAACAGAACACTGGTTGAAAGAGTTAGATGCTTATTGTCACAGTCTAGATTGACAAAATCCTTTTGGGGTGAAGCTTTGAACACTGTTGTTCATGTCTTGAACCGGACACCATGTGTTCCTTTGCAATTTGAAGTGCCAGAGAAGGTATGGTCAGGTAAAGATGTTTCTTATTATCATTTAAGAGTCTTTGGATGTAAAGATTTTGTTCATATTCCCAAAGTTGAGAGATCTAAGCTTGATGTAAAAACTAGGCAATGTATTTTTGTTGGCTATGGCATAGATGAGTTTGGTTACAAGTTTTATGATCCTGTTAGCAAGAAGGTGATTCGGAGTAGAGATGTTGTCTTTGTTGAAGACCAAACATTGAAAGATGTTGATAATGCGGAGAAGCCAATGGTTCAGCCTAGTGATGATTTTTCTGACTTGGATATTACTCCCTCTATGCCTATGGTAGAAGATGATAGAGTTGAAGTTCAAAATAATGAGCATGATACAAGTGCAGGTGAAGATGGAACAGTTGATCCGATACTTGATGAAGTTGGTGATGATGATCAAGATGAAGAACCAGCTTTAGAAATTCCTGTAAATGTACTTAGAAGGTCTACAAGAGAGAGAAAGCCTTCGTCAAGATATTCTCCACATGAGTTTATTTTGTTGACTGATGGGAGAGAACCTGAATGCTTTGGAGAGGCTGTTGAAGATGAAAGCAAAGCTCAATAGCTTGAAGCTATGCAAGAAGAAATAAAGTCCTTACTTGAGAATGATACCTATGAGTTGGTGAAGCTACCGAAGGGTATGCGAGTTTTGAAGAACAAATGGGTATTCAGAATCAAGAATGAAGAACACAATTCTAAGCCTCGGTATAAAGCCACATTGGTTGTTAGAAGCTTTATCCAGAGAAAAGGTGTTAATTATGAGGAGATCTTTTCTCCTATTGTGAGGATGTCATCCATTCGTGCTGTGCTTGGATTAGTAGCATCTCTTGATTTGGAGATTGAGCAAATAGATGTGAAGACAGCTTTTCTTCATGATGATTTAGATAAGGAGATTTACATGGAGCAACCGGAGGGCTTTGTTGTTAAAGGAAAGGAAGATTTTGTGTGCAAGGTTAAGAAGAGTCTTTATGGGTAGAAGCAAGCTCCAAGACAGTGGTACAAGAAGTTTGAATCTGTTATGGGGGAGCATGGTTACCGTAAGACAACTTCAGATCATTGTGTATTTGTGCAAAAATTTTTTGATGATGATTTTATCATTCTTTTGCTTTATGTGGATGATATTTTAATTGTGGGCAAGAATGCTTTGAGGATTAATGAGTTGAAGAAACAGTTGAGCAAGTTCTTTGCTGTGAAGGACTTGGGTCCTACCAAACAGATTTTGGACATGACTATTACTCGTTATAGAGATTCCAAGAAGCTTTATTTGTCACAGGAGAAGTACATAAAGAAGGTGCTTCAAAAGTTTGGCATGAATGATGCCAAATGTGTTGCTAGTTCTTTTGCTCCTTATTTTAAGTTGAGTACCAAGCAGTGTCCAACCACTGATGAGGAGAAACAAGCAATGGATGAAATTCCTTATGCCTCAGCTGTTGGAAGTTTGATGTATGCTATGGTGTGTACTAGACAAAACATTGCTCATGCGGTTGGTACTGTGAGTCGTTTTCTCTCTAATCCAAGTAAAGAACATTGGAATGCTGTTAAATGGATTATGAGATATCTCAAAGGTACAACTAACTTGAGTTTGAGTTTTGGTGGTGAGAAACCTTTGCTAGTTGGCTTTACTGATGCAGACATGGCAGGAGATATTGATTCTCAAAAGTCTACTTCAGGTTATTTGGTCAAGTTTGCAGGGGGAGCTATTTCATGGCAGTCAAGGCTACAAAAGTGTGTTGCACTTTCTACCACAGAGGCAGAGTTTATTGCAGCAACTGAAGCATGTAAATATTTTTATGAATGAAGAAGTTTCTTGTAGCACTTGGTTTTAAGCAAGACCGTTATGTGTTGTTGTGTGATAGCCAAAGTGCTATTCATCTTGCCAAGAATTGTACGTTTCATGCAAGATCTAAACATATTGATGTTAGGTATCACTGGATATGGGATGTGTTAGATTCCAAATTGTTGGAACTTGAGAAATTTCACACTGATGACAATGGTGCTGATATGATGACAAAAGCATTATCAAGAGATAAGCTTGAAACATGTTGTTTGATCGCCGGAATGGCGAGGGCCTCCACCTAGTTAAGAAGGGAGAGATTTGTTGGGTTTTTTCTCTCCTTTGTGAGGTCCAAACCCAACTTTTTGGGGGTGTATTCTTGCATCCTAGTATTACAACCCTAATTCAGATTTTGGGAGTTATTGAGAGGTAGAGAGTGTAGCCACCAAAGAGAGAAAGAAGAGGGAAAACAGAATTTTCGTTTTTATGCAAAGTAGTAAATTTCAAATGGCAGTTTCTCATTTGTTCACCGTTGGATCGGTTTGAAATTTTAACTGCATATTCATATCATCTTGTTCTTCATTATGGTTGGTGGAGATGTTGATTGGAGGTCTAAAGTGGGAGAAATTGGCTTCGCAAGAGAGAAATTAGGTTTTCCATTTTTACAGAGAGCAGCAATCTTTGAACCGCAACTTCTCATTCTTTCACCGTTGGATCGATGTTAAATTTGGACTGTAGATTCTTCACATCTTGTTCTTCATTCTAAACAGTGGAGATTTTAATTGGAGGTCTGAAGAGGGAGACATTGGCTTCGACAGCAGCTTTGTTTTTTGGGGTATATTTCATCTTCTTGCTTCTCATTTGAATGCTTTGGTGCTTTGATGTTTTGGCTGATTATATGCACGTTTTTGTGCTTTGTTTGAGACTCTCTTGTACCTCATTTGATTATAGTGGAGCTATTTCGTTGGTCTGGACAACCCGTGATTTTTACCTCTCACATTGAGAGGGTTTTCCACGTTAAAATCTCGGTGTGTTCTTGTTATTGCTTTACTTGCTATATTTGCTTGTTATAGTTGCTGCCATATTATGTTGTGAGTGCTTCCATATTATTCTTGTGTTGGATATTTATGTTGTTTTTGCTGCTAGGCTCTTTCATAGAGGACTTCCAGCAGTAAGAAGGGATATTATCCAAAAGCCAAAAAATCAAGAGAATTTAAGAACGAATAAAATTTTTAGCCTATATCTTAAAAACCAAAATCGTACTTAACCCTAAAATTTAACTAATAAATATATTTTGAGATTTTAATTTGTTGACCATTTTTGTCAAGGACTAATTAAGATAAGAGAACACATAATAACGGTTTGTATATACTAGGTAGATTTTTCATATATTTTAATTAACATATAGCAGCAGTAAACAAGAAAAACTTAACTATAAATTACAAAATTATAAGTCACATATCTCTTCAAAATATAGTCTCTAATTAGATTATAAGTGTGAAATAATCTTTATTCCTTTA
>NC_029786.2:91586313-91592853 GCF_000816755.2 Arachis ipaensis
CTTAATATAAAGAGAAAATATTTTTGTATATAGTTGTTGATTGTTACTTCAAATCAAAAGGAAAGTTATGAAAAAGAGAGCATTAAGATTATAACAAACCCCAAAAGAGAAAATGATCATGAATAATCTTACAGTTTTTCTCTAGATATCAACGTGTGTAACAAATTTGATAAGCAAATACTAGAAACTTCGGTGAATAAAAAAGAGTTAATATCCTATTTTTTAAATAAAACAAGTTTTGCAAATATAATATTGTGCTTTTTCATCTTCAGTTATGAAATAAACATATTCACGAATCTTTATCATGTAAACTAACGTGTGGGAACACAGTCCAACTTTTTAAAATACATGAAAGTATTAAATAAATGACAGGTAAAAATGCCTAGTAATTAGGTTGGTAAAAAAATCATATTTTATCAAAATGCAACTTTTGTATTTCTATTATTGACGTGTGTGGCTTTGGTTAGTAACCTATAAAACACTTGCCTTGTTTAAAACACTTGCTTTGTTTTCATGTGACCTGAAAACTATAAATTCAAGTCGTTAAATTATTTATATTATTTTTTATTGCCTTTTTTTTTCGAATGTTGTGTTGATGCAAAATGAATGAGTACTGAATTTCTGTTTTAAGAGTATTAAGAGTATACATTAAAATCAGTTATTAAAATTAATTACTAATATATATTTGTGTATAAATATATATGTAGTTTAATTTATTTTCAATGTCTATTTATATTTTAATATATATTTTATACTGTGATGACTTTGGTAGCTAATTTTAATATATACTTAACATAATCCTATTATTATTAGTGTGGAATTTACCAAATAAATTTTTATCTATAAAAAATCAAATAAATAAAAAAACAAAATACTAATGGTTTGTCACCGCCACCCGTATCTCTTGTTCTCTACTTCTGCTGTTGCTATTTGCTTTTCCAACCTTTGTGAATGGGGTATAGTAACACTACCCCCTCCCCAAATTTATAATGCTTGCACCTATATACATATAGTAGTTTTGGTCCCACACCCACTAAACTAAAAGTTGAAAGGCCCAAATTAAAGAAGCAAAAAATAATTAAAATTTGGTACATGAAAAAGTTTCTCCATGATAAATGACAAAATCTCCACTTTCCCTTTGGTAAAGAAGCAACTTTTCTTGCAAATTGTCTATCATCAAAGCACTTCTACTACTAACTCCTACACTTCTACTTTATTCTAACATTTTTATGTATACGTTAATTTATGGGGAGAAACTCTTAGACTAAAGTTATTGGAAAAATTTCAAATATATTTAGAACATCAGTGTTCTAAGTGTTCTAATTGTTTTAATTGTTGATTTTAATTAATATATATTATATATATTTTATAATTTAAATCAATAATTAAAATAATTAGAATACTAGTGTTTTAAGTACACTAAGAATTCTTCCAAAATTATGTACATTGACTAAGTATATATCGATTTCAAAAGAACAGATACGTTCAGTATTTGTAAAAATATTTTGACACTCACATAAAATTAAATAAGAAATCAATTGTTTAAAGTATTCTAAATAAATCATGTATTTTTTTTGTTAGAGTTTTTTTCTTTATAAATTAAGATGTATATCAATTTAAATGTAGTATGGTACCGTTAGATTGTTAACCTAATTTTTATTAACAGAAAATAAAAGAATGTTAAAGAAATAATCACACGTACTTCAAAAATGTACTATGGTACCGTTAGATTGTTCTTTTATTTGTTTATTTGTTTGTGTATTTTTAGAAATTTTATAAAGGAGAAGAACAAAAAAAATATAACACAAAAAATAATGATGATAATAAAAAATGTATCGAAATTAATTATATAAAATATGAAAATAAAATATAAATAACACCAAAATTTGTTATATAAAATACTGAAATTTTACTACGATAAAAACATAATTTGACTTAATTTTCATGTCACATTGTAAGATGCTTTGTTATCTAGAACTTAGGAATATACAATTCAATTTTAAAATAAATTTATTTAGATCAAATACTTAATTTTTTAAGTAAAACAAAAGAAGATATAAACAAAATTATATCAATAATAAAATATGAAAATAAAGAACATATTAGGAGAAAGAAAAAGAAGATAAAATATGAAAAAAAAGTAATAAAAAAGAAAATATGTTAGAAGAAATTTTAGTGTAATAATTGAAAATTTTCAGTGCTATTTCTATTTCTGATCAATTCTAATTAAATAAGAAATTTCGTGTGACACCATTAAAAAATTTTAATATCAAAATTTAGAAATTTTCTTAGTCAAACTTAAAAATCTTTGGTACTATTTTTTTTAAATAAATTATGCACAATTCAAAATTTTTATCTTTTTCTCCTTCATCGTCGTGGTTAGAATATAATTAAGATCAATTAGAATTATTTAGTATATCTGAATATTTATTATAGGAAATTACGTCTTTATTATTATGATTCTCTTAGTACCTATAAAATCTGAATATTTAGTATATCTGAATATTTATTATAGAATATTAAATAATTCTAATTGATCCTAATTATATTCTAACAATGATGATGAAAAAGAAGAGAAAGATAAAAATTTTGAATTGTGCAAAGAGGATAACATGGCTCTAATACCATGTTAGAAACAAGAGACCAAACTGGAGAAAAGATTTATGTATTATTGAGTATTTAAGTTGTCTATTCATGTTGTGTGGAATGATACAATATAGAAGAGTATTTACAGATGTTAAGAGAATCATAATAATAAAGACATAATCTCCTATAATAAATATTCAGATATACTAAATAATACTAATTGATCCTAATTATATTCTAATAATTGTCATTATTTTCTTTTTTTTTTTTGTTTTTTTCTTCATATTTTCTTTCTTGTTTAACATTTTCATAATTTTGTTACTCTCTTAAAAAGAGCAAAAACAAAACAAAGAAAAAAATTATAATAATACCAGGAGAAGGAAGAGGATAACAAAAAATAAAAAGTAGCAATAATAGTAACAATAGAAAATTATTAGGAAGAAAAAATGCACAAAAAAAAGAAACACAAAAAAAGAAGCGCGTGGTTTATACCTAGTTTATATATATGAGTAATTTTTATTGAATTTAAACTAATTTAATCAAATTTAATTAATAAAAATACTTAGATGCGTAGTAAAATTCTTAACTATATAAGATAACAAAAACAAATTTCATATGTTCTTCGAAGAAGTAAAAACAACGGTACAAGTTTTTTCATTTTTGTGTTGGTGTTCTAACCTAACTATTAAATGCAACATGTGTCAATATGTGATTTTGTTAAGCCTCCGCATACCCTCTCCCTAGAGGAAATAATTAAGTACAATTTTTTATAGGGAGATTCTGATTCCCATGTTGAAGGCCAGTGGAGAAAAATTAAGATTTGGTATATTCTTAAAGAACATATTAAATGTTTATTTAAAACACATTAATATTTAAAACACATTAAATAATATTTATTTATTTGAGAATAAGAAAAGTTAAGTTCAATAATCTAAGCCCATAATATTCGAATGGTAAATAATATGGCTCTACTTTAAAATAACTTCCCAAAATTTAAATTTTATTTGTAAAATTCGTCCGAAATCAGTTCATTATTAAACTTTGGAGACGAAAAACTAAGAAAGAAGAAAATAAAGGAAATAAAAATAAAGAGAGAAAAAGAAAATGAAAAGAATTGTTTAATAATGGAGTATGCTGCTTTATATTAATTAATTAACAAAAGAGGTGGTTGGGGAACACCATGACATGCTAAAAGCTGAATTTGTGAGCTGTGATATGTTTGATTTGCGTAGGCAATAAAAACAGGATGGTGGTCTCTGCTATTCTTTACTTATTTTGTCTTTCTTTTTCTGGTAGATTTCTTCATTCAATTTCAATTATAATATATTAGTCATCTACTCGAGTTAGTTAATTATGCTTCAACACCAAAATGACAACTCTAGCATCTCAACTAACAACTTTCCGCATATAAATAAAGTTTTTTTTGTTAACATATCAATTTTTTTAGGTCAACAATCAAACAATAAATTAATAAATAAATAAAAATTAAAAAAAGAAAAGAAAATTTTTAAAAATATTAGCTAAAAAACATTGAGCGTCATTCTTTTCATGAATCGAATTATGTCTCATTTTTTCTGATTTTAAATCCAATTCAAAAAATAATTTGATTGATGAGTATACTGCTGAGTTATATCAGGTTAACCTTTATTTTTTATGTAGCATATGAAAATTTAAAATATATATTGTTACAGCTCACTGGTCCAGCACTCATATTGAGCTTAATGGATGTCTTGATCCAACGAACACGTTCAGAATTAAGATGGTATCCCACTAAAATGAGAGAGAATCATGAGAAGATTCCAAAAGAATCTTACCACAAAAGACTATACCCAAGAGGTATCTTCTTTAGCTTTAATTTTTTCATCTCATGAACTTTGAGATGACTTAACCATTGGAATCTTTATAGGTACACTCTCTCCATTCGATTCTAAGTCGACAAGGTTATATTTGTTTCTGAAAATAGAATAAGACAAGACATTGAGAATAAGATATAAATGACAGAAATACAAAATTTAACATATAAAAATTTAAAATATATAATTATGAACCACTGGTCCAACACTCACATTGGGCTTAATGCACGTCTTGATCCAACGAACACGTTTAGAATTAATAAGCTATATCTTACATAGCATAATCTCTCCCTCTCCACCTAAAGGTCTCGGATTTGAGTCCTATCGATTACAATCGAGTAGAAAAAAAAAACTAGTAAGTGTGTAAGTGTATTGTGTGGTACCTAAGATTGAAAATAGTTGTTCAATTCATCTGTAGTACTTAAGATTGGGAATTGTCCAATCCACCTGACAAAAAAAAATTAAGATGGTATTCCATTAAAATAAGAGAATCATGAGAAAATTCTAAAAGAATCTTAC
This sequence comes from Arachis ipaensis, assembly GCF_000816755.2. NCBI lineage: Eukaryota > Viridiplantae > Streptophyta > Magnoliopsida > Fabales > Fabaceae > Arachis > Arachis ipaensis. The sequence continues at coordinate 91,591,272 of NC_029786.2, forward strand.
CACAAAATACTATACCCAAAACGTATCTTCTTTAGCCCTAATCTATGCTTTCTCATGAACTTTGAAATGACTTAATTATTGAAATCTTTGATTCTTTGTAGGCACACTCTCTTCATCCGACTCCAAATCGACAATTAATTGGTGGCTTCCCAACCTATTCATCATCCCACATTGTAAGTAGTTCTTAAACAGAATATATATATATTGATTGAGACAATGAGACAATTAATTGATAAATTTATATTTATAATCTAAATTGAATTAGATTGGAATTATCTTAAGTTATATTGAATTAGTCCATGTTAATTCAAATACAAGATAAAATAAAGGAAAAGTCACCTAATATTTTTCTTTTAAAAATACTAACATTATTTATAAACACAAACATATTGACAAACAAGACAAAAAGAGTTGTTCGAGAGAGATGAATTTGATAAAACAAATTGTAGATACTAAAAAATAGTTGCAAACTCAATTCTCTTTGTTAACAAAAATAGAATAACACATATAAATAACATTGTTGACAAGACAAGTTGAAGAAAGTCGTGTGCAATATCACCTATCCTCACAAGATGTTAGTGTAATTTACACATGGTGTTTAAAAAGCTTTATGTATGAAAAGTTGTTAGTAAAGATCAAAATTTGGGAAAAGAAATTAAAGCGGGAGAATTTTTATGAGAAAGTATAAGGAGGAATTTTTAGTTAGTATATATTAGTTAATTTTATAATTTTAAAATTTTTTATTTTTTTTTATGAAGAATTTACTTGCCTTTTTAGTTGATTCTAAATAGTACGCAAGTTGGCACACATGGATGAGAGTCTGTATTTCTTATATAACCAACTCTTCTAAGTTCGATAGAATGAGAATGAAACTTGCTTACTTAGGAATGTCGTTCATTTTATGTCTTTGCAGTATCCGAGGGATTAGTCATTGGGATTCCGTCCTGAAAGATGACCTGGTTCAAACCAAAAAAGGAATAAAATGTGTGTAGAAGATGCAGGTTTTAGTAAAATCGTACAGTTTGCTAACTAGGTATGGACTTGGTTCTCATTTTTGGGCCTCATGTTTTTGTGTTCATGTTGACAGAAACACAGAAACAAAGGTAGTATCCCTTGACCAAAAAAAAAAGTAGTATCCATATGACCAAAAAGAGGGTAGTATCCCCAAAAAAAAAAATAATAAATGGGAAATTAATATACCCTAGGATTTATAATGTACTGAATTTTCATTGGGTGTTCTCGTTCATAAATCATAATATAACACCTAGTTTGATTATAGTTCACCAAGAAATTGATAATTATATACCTTTTCGTGACTTTTCTTTTAATTTTGATTTTTTGTAATGAGACTGTTTCTGGACTTATTAACCATTCAGCAAAATTATATTAAACAAGGGCTTATCATATGCACCATACACCAAAAGCAGAAACCCAAAACCAAAGGCATATGGGCTTAATAATGAGTAATTAATTGCAAAAATAGCCTCCATTGTTATTTCTAGACTATCAAAAAAGAGTTTCATTAGTACATACATTCTGGCCTTTTGTTAATATACTTTAGGAGATTAATATGTGATATGTG